>NC_085094.1:6725269-6990269 GCF_963422355.1 Corticium candelabrum
CCACACTGGTTCGAGATCCAGGTCAGGATCTTCCTGCCACACTAAAGGAAAGGACTGTACCCGGACGCAAAGTCGCAGTCGTGGGAACCGGAATGAAAACAGCCGCAGCTCTCGCTCATCATCAAGGTCCCAATCACCAGACAAACAACACGGTCTAAATCGACCCGTCCCCGTTCCTGTACAAGATCAAAATCATGTTGTTCTAGCTCTTACACATCTCTCGGCCACGCATGGACAGCAACCGAATCTAGCGATCAACCGGCATCCTGGATGCTATTTAGGAGGACAAAGAGAAAGGTGTTAGCAGGTGAATACGTTAACTTTGACACCATAATTACTAAAGTAACAACTAACAAGGATGGTGTCCCAATGGCAACAAAAGTCTCGGTCTTCGGTTCAAACGCAGACATGCCCGCTACATCAGTTCGTCGCTTCAGGCTTGGTTTGCATACGCAGTTACAGTCCTACTAGAGGATCCGGCTCAATGTTACAAACTTAATCGGCTACCAGTCTATAGTCGCTAAAGCTAGTTCGGAATACCAAACCTCAGAATGGCTGAAATATGATAGAGCCTTTCGTTATATTGCCGTGCAAGATGGGACATGATCAACCACCACATGTGGGCTCAGTGCTTCACAGGCAATGCAGCAACCTCTATTACCTGCTATACATGTGGCAAACCAGGTCACATAGCAACAGACTGTACACACACCAACCAGTCTCTTTGTCCTCCGGGCGATCAACTAAGCGCTCTAGCGTAGATGTTGTTTCAAAGAAAAACGGTCGCTGGAGACTGATTACACACCTCTCCCGCTCCTCACGAATTTAGCGACGGCATTGACCCGGAGACGTATCACTTGCAGTACAAGAAATTGACGATGCCATTGCCTTCGTAAAACAGACTGGTCAGGGTTGACATAGCAACGATGGACTTGAAACATGCCTTTCATATGTGCCCAGTCCACCGAAGGATTGGGACCTGTTGGGAATCTACTGGGACAGCCAATACTACATCGACAACATTTGCCCTTCGGCCTACACTATTCACCAGTGCTATTTCATCAAGTAGCGGATACGTTTCAATGGATCTTAGTAAATGAGTGCCACATTAATCGTGTTCTGCACTACCTAGCTGATTTCTTGTTTGTTGAACCTGATACTCCACTTGCCGTGCATCCATGACACGAGTGAAGGACAGAGCCCATCAGCTGGGCGTACTGATGGAGGCGAGCAAAGAAATAGACCTGACTACAACCATAACAATCCTAGGCGTTGAACTCGACTCAGAAGTGCTGGTTACTACGTTACCTCTTGAAAAACTGAGAAATCTGATGGATGAAATTCCCAATGGCTGTCACGCCACAACGTGACCAAGCGCGACTTGCAATCCACAATTGGTAAGCTTGGTTACGCATGCAAGGTCATTCCAGGTGACTAAATTTCCTACGTCGACTTATCGACTGACAACCTTCGTCTGATTGAGTCACCACCACCTCTATATTAACAGCAAAACTAGGAAGAATTTCCGGTGGTGGTATCACTTTCTCCGTCATGGAATAGGGTGGCAATGATGTTAGATCTGCATCTCTCTGCCGCCGCAGACATGGAGCTCTACACAGATGCGTCCGGTTCACACGGTTCTGGAGCATACTACAGTGGAGATTGGTTCAGCGGTGACTGGCAAAACGCATTACGACGTCATTATATTACCGACAACTAACTGTTCTACCGATCAAATTATCTTAGGCCAGGCAAACATGATTCACAGTTTATCGTCACCACCCGCATCATATTATAGTAAACGAAATAAGTTTTATTATTCATTTTAATACACTGTCTATGGATCAGATTGACATATCTGTATTCACTGACAGCTCAACTGAACTGACGCTGTCCAAGCTCTGAAATATTTTATCCTCATTGTCATAATTGTGTTTCTTTTGACATACTCAACAAGCACCTGTCGAAACATGTAAAAGTACAATAGACGGGTTTTATCAATACTAGTACGCGCCAAAGTTGGTAGGGAACCATTCAGAGCTCTAGTACCAGTAGATGAAAATGTTTAGATAGTTTACTGTGACTGCAAACATATTATTATTAAATAATGAATAATGAATAATGACCGCCCGCTCTCATGTTCTCGTGAAAAAGGCTTGACCATAAACGGAATCAAGTTTGTGTGGCCTTATGTAGCCCAAAAAGTATTAGACACGTCTATCTACAAGAGGGTTTTCGGGTAATGCGAAACATGCCTATATACACCCTGATATGTCTTGAATTTTACTATTTGACAATGACAGACAATTTGAGCAAAGTTATGAAATATATAGTCACGTCAAATAACAATCACTTTGTATAATTTTAGATAGATTTTTCAAGTTGCTCATTTAAAAGCAAAATGGCATCTAAATTCATAATACTTCGCATTAAGTCAACAAATTTTTCAGAGGAACCATAAGTGTGCAAGTGAAAGTAACAACGCATCTTCAGTTATTAGTGAGTAAAACGCTGGCATACTAACCTTCTTATACTCTTTAATGATCATTAGCCTAGAAACTACATAACTAGGTCATATTGCAAAGATTTGGTGCAAGCACTTTTAGACCTAGTTAGTATTGCCATGAGACACCTGCTGTGTAACATGTACCTGGTCACCATAAGTGCAACTGTAAGTACCAGAAACTGTGTTGTCCATAAAGCAGTAGATCTAAGGTTCATAGCAAAGAGATAACATTCCAACACCTAACAAAGTCAAAATCTCCATTGAAGTTGATTTAAGAGTAGCAGTTTATAGCTGTGCAAAATTGACATGTTGTAAACCATTATATAGGCAGTAACTTCCACTCATTAGTAAAGAACACCACACCGTTATTTCCTTGCAGATCAAACCACAATAGCAATGCCTACCCAGCAGTCGATAGATGGCACTCGTTTAAGTAATGCTGTTATCTGTATTTCGACTAGCTAAAAGCATAAACATGGCAGGAGCTCAAATGAGTTCATGGCAGTTTGGTAGTCCAGATAAGAATAAAGGTGTCAGAGAGAATTGCAAACAAAATCGGATGGACAAACAAATAGACAGACATAATAATATGGTAGACAAACAAACATTTCATCATTACAATACTATTGCACAGTTGAAACCCACAAAACAAAACTCAAAGCATCCCGCTAACTATTACATCACATGTATGCATGTCTTACCCACAGTAACATTCAGTGTAAATGACTTTGACACTAGAGAGCCATTAGTTGTGGTATATTGACATGTATACACTCCTCTGTCAGAGGCACTAGCTGACTTGATGTAGAGCCGCTGCACACCATTCTCATACACCTGATATACACCAGCATTTTGTAGACTTGAAGGTGGTACATCGTTGATTGTGTTGTGTTTCCATTGCAAGAGAGCATTAAAGTTGGTCACATCAGGACTGACACCACAATCAACGGGATTAGAGTAGTGCTGATCGTCATCAACTGTCACACTTGTTCTTTCAATATTCGTATTACTGTCTAGAATAGCAATCTCCAACTCTACAACAACAAGACATTTTACTCTTCATTCAACACCTACCCACACCACAACATCATCTAACCATAGTTGAAAGCCACCCTACATACATGATGAATGCCATTTGTCACTATTCTCTGTAAGTTGATGTATCTTCCCCAAACTGGTGGGCTGCAACTAACATCTCGCCATATTGCATCCCAGTGATTAGAGCTGTTATATGGAGCCATTCCACACTTGTGATTGTCATTCCCACTGTTTGTTAAGCTGTTACCAACATGGACATACACATTTGCACCTCTATCAGCTATAAGGATAGCTCTAACACGTGACACAAGATATTCCTTTTGCAAGTCAACTCGAAGCCAAGGATTGAAGGAATATTTTGTACCACCACAATCAGTGCCAACAAGTCTCTGTCCAGCAACATTTTTTGGATTTCCATCTATAGCCTGTGCAGCAACAAAATCAGAACTGTAGACTGAACTCATGGTCACTGTTGCTCCAAGAGAGGCAGATAGATTGGTTGCCATACCTACATCACATAATCATTGCACACACAGCAACAAGTGTGACTTCCACCATAACAGTAATCATACAAGATGTGACTATGCAGATCTCGGTCGATGGTCCTGCACACATCTGACCACTCATAACCTGCCGAGTTCTGGTGCCATTTCCACATTCAACACTACATGAACTCCAACTACCCCAACTGCAATCCACTGGGAACACAACACAAGACAGTCAATGGAACATTTCTCATTCATCAAACTTTACACTTAAAGTTATGGTTGAACTAATGATAACAGGCATTGTTGCCAGTTTAGTGATAGCTCTAACGCTCACAGATAGCATAATATGCAATCAACACTCAACTAACAAAAGCTGTGCTATGCGGGCTGCATACAACTATGTAGGCTATTCAATGACTCATACTGTGTTCAAATAACTGTCAGACATCGAACATTTCTGTACACTTTCGACCTTTCAAATTCTCCTTCCAAAGCTGCTGCTGAGAAAACAATTTGTCTGAACCTTTTACCATACTCACTCAATTATTATCCCAGAAGTCAAGTAAGCCCCTATGGCTGAGACTCTAAAGCCCTGTCCACACTAGACTGGAATGGATTACGACCCGATCGAGATAGCGAGCGTCCATACTCATATTCGATATCACGTGACTGATGACCGATGTGTACGTGTGGCTTCTTTGCTCGTGGAAAGCGCTGATACAGCGATGTAAGGTGACCGAGGAGTATTAGATGTTCCGACTACACTCGTACCGTACGCGAAGGTAACACCCACTATTTCTAATTGGATTCAACCGATCGCGATCGAAACCACCTCGCAATGTGGATTGGATTTATCGAGATCGGATCTCACAAGTGTGAACAGCGTTGCGGTTGGATCACGATCACAACGTGATACAGTTACCAGTGTGGACAGGCGTTAAGATTGTCACACTTCTTAGTCCTCTAATTAGTGCTAACTGGCATTTTCCACAGTCACTGTTGGCTAGACTTGGTAATATTCAACTTGCAAGCATGCCTGCTGACCATGTTAATTTAATTAATGAATAGGTTTTAGATACCAGAATAGAAGATTAGGTTTCTATATTTTACCAAAAATCCTTCTATATTCTACTATATAAATAACTAGTGATGGTTTGAAGCTCTAGTGTAGTAGTTAGATCCCTCCATTCCTACATATCCGTCATCAACAGCCTATTAGTAAGCGATTAGTCGCCATTATTAGACAGAGAGCAGAACGACATCAAAACACATACCAGACCATCTCCCCACCAGACAGTCAGCAAACGGAGAGCAAGTCTGGCTACGCGAGGACTAGTGCCTATATAATCCAAAAATTCTTACTGTCCCAGCCAACAACCACTCCCTTCACGTTAAGTTCATCTAGAATAATGCAGCGAGTAGGAAACACTATTGATTTAGCGTTGGCCAAATATCATTATGCATTGCAGACAACTTTTCATTATTTATTTCGACAAAAACAGAACAGGTAATTGCAAACACGAAATAGACAGTTGTAGTAAAAAACTGTCATTAACCTTATTAGCTGCTTATATTCGTAGTCTGCAGTTGTGGTGTGCAACCAAACCAAACGGAAGTATAGTCTCTTGCACAGCCCCTCTTAATGCGCGCGAAAGAAGCGGAGCCCGCACGCAAAAGAGGGTCTGTTCAAATCCAACAGATAATTGGGAACGGAAAGGAGTGACTAACGCCTGACGTCGTCTCTTTAGCACGCGTACATGCCTCGGGTGATCGCTAGCTATTATGTCACTCGACACGCTGTGAAGCCGAGATGTCATACGTTTGCATGCGCATTGTTCCGTAAGGCCGTAGTAGTTCACTAGAAGGGCACAGAGACTGAGGAGATCGTAAAGCAACAGTCACTCCCTCATACACGGGTAAGATCCTGAGATTCAGATGGCAAGCTAGCGCGGAATGCGTCAAATAGTCAAGGTGACGTACGTTGTATTGGTGCAGAGATTCCTAGTGCATCATGTGATTCATAGACTGCTGGGTCTGGTGAGTCTGGTCGTCTAGTCTAGAGTGTCATGATCACCTCCTCGTCATCACGTAATTACGTAACTTTTAGCTTGTGAGTCCTAGATAACTGCGCTAGCCGTAAAAACTTCCTGGGTCTAGTGTCTACGGGCCGATAGAGTAGGGTCAACTCTTACCAGCAATACATGTACAACGTAGGTCACCTTGATTTGAACGCGCGTACGGCATTCGCATTCCGCGCTAGCTTGCCATATGAATCTCGGGCTCTTACCGTTGTATGAGGGAATGGCTGGTACTTTTCGATCTCCTCAGTCTCTGTCCCCTTCTAGTGAACTACATGATCTGCAATGTATACACTCTACGGAACAATGCGCATGCAATGTGTCAGCTTCACAGCGTGTCGAGTGACATAATAGCTAGCGATCACCCGACGCAGGCGCGTGCTACGCGTGCTAAAGAGACGATGTTAGGCGTTAGTCACTCCTTTTCCGTTCCCAATCATCTGCCGGATTTGAACAGACCATCTTTCGCGTGCGGGCACCGCCCCCTCTCCGCTCCTCGCGCGCGTTAAGAGAGGCTGTGCAAGAGAATAACGGAAGTACTGCTCAGTGACTGGCTCCACAGAAGGCGTAGTACATTCCAAACACATCCAAGAGTACTTGTAGAATGTAACCTGAAGGAGGCGTGGATAACGGGACTAGAAGTCACACAGACCAGATGTTGTGACCAGAAGCTAGCAAGCACTTTTGACTGTACACTGTACACCACAGCTATTTGCTAAGTCACGTGACCATTACAAATTCCCGTTTCTTATGGCTCATATCTGAAATTATAGAGACCATAGCTGTACTATTATGTGATCACCACAAATGATCACCCGGATAATCAATATATCACTTGTCACATCACTTTCAACACACTCTCTTCTTCAAACTTCCAAACTTCACACCTTAATTAATTAACACTTGCCAAAAATTCGTTGACACCACCGACGCTTTACAGTAACATAAGTAACCCTGGGTACGTTTGTAGCTCCCTGCAGAGACAACTATTCCATGAACATCATGCATGAAAGTGCTAGTTGACGCTAAACTAAAACTGTGACGAGCTCTGCAGCAGCCCACGTAAATGTAGGTGAGTAGGAAACGTTTTCTCTCACCTCACACAGTAGGATATTGTTATAGCAGCTTACCTGCGCAAACGCCGTGCAAACACAAAAGCAGAAGACAAGTCGGGGACAGCAGCAAGACTTCCTTCATTAGTCCGTGACGAACGCCCACAACTTACGGTAGTCCGCTATACGGATAGCTAAGCATGCGTTTGAAACCCGGATAATCAGATAACGTCTGCTAATAAGCCAAAATTGTAAAGCACGCTAAAGTTTGATAACGCTCGTTAATAAAACAATTGACCTCAACAACATTACTATAATAATTGCGGTTACAAAAATTTCAAAATCAAAATGTGGGAGACCAAGTCAGTGGCTGCTCTAATTAATTAATAAGGTTATAACCATTACCAAGAGACTATCGGGGTATTGCTGTGGTGTACACCACATCTGGTAGTAGGTACACAGTGACACTACACTGGGTACCGTGGCTAGAAAAAGACAAGCACTGCAGTAATCTCGCGCTTGCAAATTGTCGTCTGTCCGTGTTCTAGGTCATGAGTCTGTCTACTTTAGCGTAGGTGGCTTCTGGGGGAGCCGGTACTTTAGTGTTTACTTGGTACCGTACAGTACGCATGCATCTCCACAAGTTAGTTCTGTAGAGATACTGGACATGAACAGTTGAACCCATATCTAGCTAGAGACAGCTAGAAAAACAAACCAGCTGCAAAGATTTCTTTCCACGGAAGCATGACGGAAATACCAGGCAAGTTTGTTATCTGAAACAAAAGGTTGTGTAGACAAGACTCGACGGGAGACTAGTAGTAAGATACCAGTGTCAAATACACGGTACGGGAACTTTCGAAAGACAATACAGTCGCGTGTCACTTATCGGACGTTCACTTATCCGACACGCCGAGCTTGTCATGTGAGTGATCCACGTGCATATGTCAGTCGTTTCTTGAAACAAGTTTGAGAGTGAGTTCAAGCGTTTCTTCTCGTTGTATTCTACATTCATCTACATCTACATTCATTCTACATCTACATTCAGTATACCTAGTGTGGAAAAATGCCGTATAATATGAACAATAGTTGAATTTGTAACAGCTTCAGTTATCCTATATTTTGACTTATCCTCCCAAGGAGCTCGGATAAGTGACACGCGACTGTAGTGGCATTGATACAGTACTGATATTTATGAAATCATAAGTTGCCATATTTCAAATAAATTAAATGATAAACAATGCATCAATATCCAATCAACAAGTTGGGTAAAGTAAACTGAACATTTGAGACAACTCCAACTCAATCATGCCACAGGCAAATGAACGAGTTCTATAAAGTCAGTAGCAGCAAACGTATCAAATATCACTAGACAACAATGCCCAACTTAGAAATTGTAAATGTCTAATTCCGCCATGCTAAACACACATGCATGGCAAGCACTAAGAAATGCATTTTAAACATATAAAAAAGCCACAAATCATTATCAGAAAGTTCTCTCTTTTATTACATTGAGATCAAAGTGCCGATTCACCATCCATACTATCCTACAACAGTTCGTCATTCTTCCTGTCTTGCTGAGCTGCAACAGCTCTAACCTCTAGATATCTACATGATTCAGCACTGCTGCCTGCACATGTAAGAGCAAATCTGATGTGCTTATCCACAGTAACTCTCTGGTTAATAATAGACTTGAGTGTGTCCTAAGTTATTTAGTGATTATGCAAGACAAGACTCCTACATGCACAAGTCAATAAATCTTACTCTGGACCTCAAAAGTGAAACACACGACCCTCCAATTACAATAAGTTCTCGTAAAACATAAGTTATGTGCAACTGCTGATAAACTATTGTTAAAGCCATCAGAGCCAATACTCATGCACTCCTTAACTTCCGCTTATTTGGCACCTGTCATGGCCACTAATTAGATCTATAGTAGTGTTCTGTCAACAAATTACTACATTAGTGATGAACTGTAAATCTCTGACTGCAAATAATTATTAAAGGTGCTCACCCATGCAAGCATAGACACACTCACGCAAACATGATTTCAAGTTGTGTCATAACAAAGCAGAGCAAGCGAACATCTTACGCTGCACCACATTCTATGACATACAGTCTTTATTCCAAGTCTAAAGAGAAATGCGAATTGTGTTCTTGTGCACCACGGCAGTTTTGCTCCTCGTACTTGATATTTCAAGAAAGCTAATGACAAGAGTGTTAGATTCTCTATCCACACATTTACCATTTACCATGTTGAGATAGCTTGAATGACAAAGCGCTTTCTCGATCATTTTCTTGAGGTTAATAACCCGAAAATGGGTGGAGCACAGAGCATTTACTGTGATGGCATCTGAAGTTCAGCGTAAAAGAAGCCATGGAGAGTGTTGGGACGTCTGGCATGTGAGTGTGGAAACACTTATTGGCAGCCCTTCAAGGAGGGAAGTACTTCTCAAAGCTTGACTTAAGCCAGGCATATAATCAAGTACCACTCGATAAAAGTCAGTGTACTTATTGACCATTCCACTCTTAAATTAACTTTGGTTAAAAATTGAAAAGTACATGGTGCATTTCAATTTTTGGACCAATTTTTAAGTAAAAATTAAAAATTACAAAATTAGAAATTGAGTTACTGCATATAAGAAAATCAAAGTACAAAATTGAAAATGACAGCTGCACTTTCCGACCAAGTATATTCTATGTAGTGTTCAGTGACAGCACCTGCACTTGGGGTGCGTGACCATTTCGTCCATTTCATTTTCAATTCTCAGCAACAATTGAATATTGAATTAGAAATTGAAAATAGCCTACAAGTTGCTTGCAATTTCAATATTCAATTCTATTGAAATTAAAAATTGATTGATCGAGGTACTATAATTATTTGAGGATTAAAATGAATATCGAGAACAAACTTAATTTGTGACTAATTTCCTTTTTCAATGCAATGGAATATTGAAATTGCAAGCATGTTAGTTCAATTTTCAATGTTAAATTCAATATTCAATTTAATTTAAACATTAAATATTAAATTTTGAATTTGCGTGGCCAATTCGTCCATTCAATTATTAATTTTTGAGACAAATTGAAAATTGAATGTCGAATTAAAAATTGACTGCCGTTGCTTGCTCTTACAATATTCCATTACATTGAAAATAGAAATTGATTGAAGACCAATTGTCATTTCAATATTCGTTTACTTTGCAAATAGATTCAATCTTTCCATCCATCCAATTTTCGTAAATTATGAATATTAAAATATAGCCTCTGGTGCAATTTTCTTTCTCCGTACTAAATGTAAATTGAAAGTTACCCGCAGCTGCTAGCGCGAGCGATATCTCATAAACGGCATAATGACACCGCGCGGGCGGTCGCCGGTGGCTTCAATATTCAATTCTATTGAAAGACGAAAGTTGCGTCTAGCTTAGCCACGCCCAGCCACGCCTCTGGCACGCATGCAATGTAATGCAATTAAGAGATGCATGGGAAAGCCTCGACAGGCACGCGACCGACCTCTCACAACAAGTCGGTAAGCACTTGCACCTGACTCTCGTCAACCGTCACGCTCAGATGTGAGACATTCCTTGCGGCGATGAGCGAGGGAAGCCCGTTGCATGGAGGCGCGCGTCTAGGGCATCTATAATCAACGAGATCAACGTCTAGCCTACACTGGAAAGTTGACGTCTAGTCGATTTGGAAAGACTCCAAGCAACTATCTAGCTAGAGGACATTTGCGTGGGTCATCTAGACCACGCCTCTAAACATCTGACGGGGAAGCCCCAGCCGGTATCTATCATCTCACGATATAACGGCAGGTCGTGCATTCTCTCCACTCTCGATCTCCATGGACGAAGTTGACGAAGATTTTGTTCGGAAGCGAGTCGAAGAGGGTAATAGTCATGCTGTCATCAGTGAAGAATTACAGACGATGTTTCCAGGACTTCGGGGACTTTGCGAACGATCTGTTCGACGTTTCTGTACAGACAGAGGCATAAGTCGACGTTGTTCTCTGACTAAAGAGGAACTAGAACGCTGCGTGTCTGACGCCGTAAGCGAGGTGAGCACTAGCTATATATCTCTAGGTAGCTGGCTGCATGCTCACTAGAGTTAGATTGGGTCATGATTTGCTCATGATCACTATAGCTAGGTCATGATTGTACACTGCATGTATACTGTGTCCATGGCCTATAATTGCTGTATGTATATTTATATTGACTTTGACAGGTCGGACCATCTTGCATCTTCAGATCGTCAAAAAGCAAGAAGGCAAACGGCTACGCCTTGCAAGTCTAAGATTTCTTGTACTTGTAGGCGGTCACCCGTAAATTTTTGATTTTTTGCTTTGACTTTTACGAAATAATACAATTATACATATTTTAACTGCTAATACGGTCTTGTTTCAATAGCATTCTAAGTCAAAATTGTAACACGGTAGCACCTAAATATTATATACTCATGATCAGTTAGAACTCTTGATCACAGAATGTCATCGCTCTAGTTTGTCTTCTTTAGTCTTTTTAACTTTTCTTTGTAATGAAAGCTTGCATATGTCCATTTAATATATATATATATATATATATATATATATATATATATATATATATATATATATATATATATATATATTAATCTCATTGCATAGTTTTGGGAACAACTGTCTATTATTTATATCAATATGTTCATTATGTTAGAAACTGCAGAGAAGATCTTCAGCTTTAGAGATGTCCACAACTTTGAACGACGAACAAAAGAAGACGTACGTTAGTGCCACGAAACTGGAATTGATGTCGTCAGAAGTCCTCTAATGTCCTCTAGCTAGATAGTTGCTTGGAGTCTTTCCAAATCGACTAGACGTCAACTTTCCAGTGTAGGCTAGACGTTGATCTCGTTGATTATAGATGCCCTAGACGCGCGCCTCCATGCAACGGGCTTCCCTCGCTCATCGCCGCAAGGAATGTCTCACATCTGAGCGTGACGGTTGACGAGAGTCAGGTGCAAGTGCTTACCGACTTGTTGTGAGAGGTCGGTCGCGTGCCTGTCGAGGCTTTCCCATGCATCTCTTAATTGCATTACATTGCATGCGTGCCAGAGGCGTGGCTGGGCGTGGCTAAGCTAGACGCAACTTTCGTCTTTCAATAGAATTGAATATTGAAGCCACCGGCGACCGCCCGCGCGGTGTCATTATGCCGTTTATGAGATATCGCTCGCGCTAGCAGCTGCGGGTAACTTTCAATTTACATTTAGTACGGAGAAAGAAAATTGCACCAGAGGCTATATTTTAATATTCATAATTTACGAAAATTGGATGGATGGAAAGATTGAATCTATTTGCAAAGTAAACGAATATCGAAATGACAATTGGTCTTCAATCAATTTCTATTTTCAATGTAATGGAATATTGTAAGAGCAAGCAACGGCAGTCAATTTTTAATTCGACATTCAATTTTCAATTTGTCTCAAAAATTAATAATTGAATGGACGAATTGGCCACGCAAATTCAAAATTTAATATTTAATGTTTAAATTAAATTGAATATTGAATTTAACATTGAAAATTGAACTAACATGCTTGCAATTTCAATATTCCATTGCATTGAAAAAGGAAATTAGTCACAAATTAAGTTTGTTCTCGATATTCATTTTAATCCTCAAATAATTATAGTACCTCGATCAATCAATTTTTAATTTCAATAGAATTGAATATTGAAATTGCAAGCAACTTGTAGGCTATTTTCAATTTCTAATTCAATATTCAATTGTTGCTGAGAATTGAAAATGAAATGGACGAAATGGTCACGCACCCACTTGATATAAAGCAATTTGATTGATGGCACCTACAGTCTCATTCAAGGTGTACACTATCTAATAAGAAGGAGAAAAGACCAACGTCATGAAGCCAATGTCACATCAACTGGGACTATTTCCACCCTCTTGTGTGCGAATTTCTTGGCCTGTGATCACCACACAGTTTGGAAGTATTGAAGACCATCGTACGACGTCTATCTCTCAAAAGAAATTTGACAGTCAGCCAGGCAGTCGGTAACATACATGAACAACTGTCGGTGAAACTATGGCTATATAACGCTAGTCTCGCGTAGCCAGCCCCTCCCCTTTTCTATTTTCAATAGACTGGGAGGGTCGGGTGCAGTTACTTTGATGTCTTCGTGTTGCCGCTTGTACGATAAACGGTCAACTAAAGACCGGATGTGCCTGGCACTGAGTGAGTACGTATCTCTTATGCAACTGGTTGAAATTTCCTTCTCTTCGTCTTCTTGCGAATTGCGTTATCATGTGAGCGACGCAGTCATGTCTCTGCGAATGTGTAACTTCTATGTGTAATTACACAGTGTAGTGTTGGGGATACCCGGAAACGGACGCCAAGTACAGTACAAGAAGACTGACTATATTAGATGTCTAGTACTTAATTCCCATTTCCTGGAATATTACCAATGATATAAGCTGTGTACGTAGCTTTCCCAAAATTGAGAGCAAGAGATGACAGCAAAGGCAGACCATGCAATCTATAATGAATTGTAGCTTTGTATTTCGCAATAAAATAGTCTTTATACTTGGGTGGAACAAATGCACCATTTGTTGGTACTCGTGTGCCTGCACTTGCCATAAGAACTAAGAACAGTTGTCTTACAGTAGAATCACCGATCAGATACAGATTTTTGCCTTCTAGATATTTCCATCATTTTTCTTTGCTGTTGCAAGCGAATAAGCAGTCTCGGTTCACCCATTCTTTGTCTCGCCAATAACCTCTCGAAACGACCAACGGTTGCGGTTGCAAGGCTCTAGTCTATTTGTCTCTACAGAATTCTTGTCGTGCCCTCTAACTATTACCGATTGTACATCACCGGACACAATGCCAATGCCTTGTTTGTTAGCTGCCAGTTCTCTCTTATCTGTTGCAGCCTTCTGCTAATGAGAAACACACCAATGATGAGGACGACACATAGTCGAATCACCAGTTCGTTCTCCTTCACATGTGCCATACCAATGATAGTTAGGAGGAAACGACATGTTGCATGATTTGCTATAAAAATCCACTTAACTTGGTTGCCAGTCCATTCGACATAAACTCAGCTCGCCATCTTTTCGTTTCCCGCCGTTTTGAGTTTTTCAAAATATTCACTCGTGATTGTGGGCCAGCGTATGAGACATCATAGCCATAATTGTGTCCAAGTGCACACAAGAAAACATAGTTAGAATGTAGTATCTGTATGGTAATTGGTATAGTTATTGATATTGATCACTGACTGTAGAGTAGAGTGCGTGAACACAACGTTAGTAGTAGTGCTGTACACTAGAGCAAGGTGTATGCCAAGAGAGTAACACATATACGATCATAGTGTCAGGAGTGGGTCATGTCTGAACATGAAGAGAACGAGCTTGAGGTGCCACCTGCGGAAATGGCAGCGCAAGCTAAAGCCATTATGCCAGCACTACAAAGCAACGCTCCGTTGCCGCATCGACTCAAAGTGACAGGCAACGTGTCGGTGCAGTGGAGGCAGTGGTAGCAAGTGTGGGACTCATCTAAGTTGGTGTCAGGATTGAGGAGCCAATCAGGCGAGTACAGAGTTGCCACATTCATTACTTGTATTGGCCAAGATGCTCTGAAAGTATGCAATGCGATCCCGTTTGAGACGCCAGCTGATGCGCAGGACATTAAGAAGGTTCTTGATTTAAAGAAAGAGCAATTTATAGGAGATACGAATACGATATACGAGAGCTACAATTTCCAGAGAAGGCCGCAAGAGGCCAACGAAGCGATTGATCAGTATGTTACTGCATTGAGAACTCTTGCTCGCACATGCTCGTTTGGAACAAATGCAGATGAACGTTTGAGAGATCAGATTGTGTATGGAGTGAAACCGAATGTGCTACGGAAGCAACTATAGGCACGAAGAAGTAGCCTTTGCACGTAGACTTTATACGGATGCCTTGACAATTCTGCTTTTCTGGTTTCTCTACGAATGACTTCTGCAGTACTCAGATGCGTTCGTAAGTGTGGATGTGCATCTTTTCTTCAATTGCCGTGTAGAGCACAACCCACGGAATGTTTGTTACTATAAAAAGACACTGTAAATAGATGACCTCCCTTTTGGCTTTTGCTGGTTTCTATCTCTGCAGTACGCCGTTTGAAGTCTCGGTATTTGAAGTGAACGTATGATTCTAGAGAAGCTTAATTACCTGCACAAACGTTGTGCAAAGATAAAAGCAGAAGACATATCGCGGAGAGTAGCATAACTTGCTTCATTAGTCGGCCACAACATACGGAAGTTCCCTTTACAAGATATTTCTGCAGGACTACTAAATTCCAGAAAATTAATTAACTTAGCGCGTTATAGGTTTGGAGTTAATCATTGATATCAATATGTTGCTATTCATAGTAACACTCACTTATAAGTGCGTGTGGTCAAGTCGGCGTTTTTATTACTCTTAACTAAGTGAGCTTGGTTTAGTTATAATTAAACCACTAGAATTTACCTAAACTATAGCTAGCTAGTCTGGAGAAAGAATAGACAGTAACAGTAAGCTGCTTGCCTTCTTCTAGTAGCTGTGATTCCGGTACCCTTTCAAGTCGCCATAGAATTGATGAGTATATCACGCATTAACTTTGACAACATTGTGGTAAGTTACCAGTTTGAAGACTAACGTTTATACCAAGAGCATGGTTTGTTAGTTTAGACATCAGAAAGTGACTTTTCTAAATAATTCAATAAAAGGACGGGAACTTTAGATGATCCCTACAATTGCAATGCAATTTACAAACATGGTAAATTAACTGCATGTCTATCTACGTGACTATAGAAATTAGCGTATACAGTAATACATGTAGTCCATACATACCTAACTGCATACAGGCATAACAAATGAGAACTCGCATTCAAAAATTATGTAAAATCGTAATTTTTAGTAGTCACGTAATGGCTGTGATAGTGCCATCTGCATGTCTGAGAGTGAATGGGGTGATGTGTCAACTGTTGCTTCTTGCTGTCAGTTCAACCAGTAAACTTGACAGTTGATACTCAAAATCTTTTTCTTGTAAAACTTGTTTGTTTAGACTCTATTCATCTTTAATTATCTTCTCACAAACAGATAATCCCAAACAATACAAAGTCAATCAATCTTCTTACTTCCAGCTAACCCTTTAGCTACAACACGCGGAAGCACTAAGAAAGGCATTTTAGATGCCAAAAAGCCACAGATCGTTATCAAAAAAGTTTTCTTTTATTACATTGAGATCAAAATGCCGATTCACCATCCATACTCTCATACAATGGTTCCTCATTCTTCCTGTCTTGATCAACTGCAACAGCTTTAACCTCTACATATCCATGTGATTCGTAACTGCTGCCTGCACCTGTAAGAGCAAATCTGATGTGCTTATCAACGATAACTGCTAGACAAAGACTTGAGTGTCTTAGGTATTCAGTGATATACTGTACAAGACAAGACTCAATCCTGCATGCACAAGTCAATAAATATTAAATATAATGCTTTTTAACTACATGTATCTCAAAAGTGAAACACGACGCTTCAAATAACATTGCAACAATGGGTTTGTGAAAACATAGTTATGTGCAACTGTTAATAAACTATTATTAAAACTGTCATGCATGCAGCGCCAATACTCACTCCTTGCATTCTGGCACTTGCCATGCATCCTACTACGGACTGTTCAGTAGTCAAAATCTTGCAGTCATGGCCACTAATTAGATCTATAGTAGTGTTCCGTCAAAAAACACTACTACATTAGTAATGAACTGTATATAAAACAATGCCATAAATAAACTAAGCCTTGATAAACAGTAAATTATATAGTTTGCAATTTCATGTCATGTCAATATTCTCACCTGTAGAAGTGTATAAGCTATTAACTGTCATTATCTCAGTGCTTGTATCCAAACATTCACTTCTTCCAGATGTTACTTTAGGATTGGTAATGACGCTATCATATCTCAAAGGTTCCAATGTCATCTCTTTTCTAACACACCTGTACTTCTTCCTGCATCACACATAAAAGCTTAAAAGTTAATTAAATATTACACATAGTTGTAACTTAGATGTTTCACTTCAGAAAAGCAAAAAGTGTGATGATTAGCACAAGAATGATGACACTTAGTGTAACAGCAACTGCGACGATCAACACAGATAACCCTCCCTTTGATGGTAAATCTTCTCCATTTGTCAAAACTCCTTCGGGTCAAAAACGATCAATATTACTGTAATGGAACTATGGGTAACCAAATAATAATCATCATCTTACTTAGTGGTTCACCTATTGCTGTTTCTTTCATCTAGAAATCATAATATATAAGGTTTCTCAAAGGTATGTAGTAATCCACATATCATCATACCCCACTGCCATTATCCAACATTGCAACCACACGAATATATATAAAGTAAGTCGAATCAGACTTAAGTGGAACATTTTTGTACTCATTCTTTTCACCAGACGTTGAATCATTTCCAACGGTAAACTGCTTCCCTTGTATGTTCTGTTTGTACATCATGTAACTGTATCGAGCTGTTACATACCATGTGTTGTCTGTGCTCTCTTGCTCATACGGTCCAACAGTACGTGGTACATCAGATACCAAAGGAGCATTAGATCCAGTGGTACCCTCATAAACAATAATATCAACATATCTAAAGTATTGTCACATTAAAACATTCACAAAACAATGAAAAGTCAAAACATACTCTATTGGACCATTTTCATCATTCACAGTAGGAGGTACAAATACTACAGTTGATGTTGATGAAACATCACTAGGTAAAGATTTGTTTGGTGAATGAGGAGAAGCTTCCAGTGTGCGCACTATAATCATGTTACTAGGGGAACTTTCTGGATTGGACTTTGCGTTATTCGTTACTGTCACATATACTTTGTACTCAGTATATGGTTTGAGGCCCTTCAAGGTGTATAGATTGTCATGACTCTCAATGTCGAGACTCTTGCTGTACGAAGCATCACCAATACTGTTGTAAACCTGCACAGTAAAGTTTCAACAATCATTTGCAGCCATGAGCATGTATGCACACGCATTTGTGCATCTACTCATCCACACACAACTTTGCTTACAGTATAGTACTGAAAAGCACCATTAAGGCCAATAGGTCTCTCCCACTGTAGAGCAATTGAGCTTGATGTCACATTTGAATTCCTCAAATTCTGAGGTGGAGTTGGTGCTAAATCAAGAAAATCCAGTAATAATAAAACCAATAAAAACCAATAAAAGTAATAATAAAATCTAATAAATACAACAAATCACACAATCGCAAAATAAATCCTTAAATTAGAAAAACTTTACAGCCTTCAGGAGTAGTCACAGGCACCACATTAACAGCTGCCAAACTTCCAGGTTCATAGCCATGCGTGTTGCTTGCTGTTACTCTAAAGCTGTAATTTGTAAATGGACTGAGACCAGCAACAACAAACGGTTGAGAATCAGTAGCACTGAACTCTCTTTGTTCCCACAGCATGTTGCTGGTGCCATCATCCAACTGATATTCTATACGATATTCAGTTACACTGGAGTTTCCATTTTCGGGACAGTTGACTTTGACATTCACTTCAGAGTCATTATAGCTTTTGACTGACAACACAACACATCTCTGTGGAGGACCTAAAACACACCACATATAGTTAACTAAACATACAAAATGTCAACAAATACGTGAAAAAATAACGTTACCTTCAATTATCAACTGTACTGATGCCCTACTGGCCTTTGCACCAGCTTCAATAGTGTTTCTAGCAACACATCTGTATGTCCCTTCATCTCTAAATTCAAGTGATGTTAGTTCCAGAGTAGATCCTGTTGCACTCTTGCCTCCTCTCCATTCATAATCAGGAGAGGGATTACCATCAGCAGAACAGTTTAAAGTGATATTTTGTCCTTTCACTCCTACTGGATTGGATGGTCTAATTTTGACAATTTCAGGAGCATCTAACAACACATCACTCGTAACAATGCACCATGAAATGTTACCAAACCAACTCACATTTGACATCAACTGATGTAGCTGAAGACATGTTACTAGCACCATACTTGTTAAAAGCCCTGCACTTGATTAATCCTCTATCTGAACGCTTCACAGACGCAAATTTCAATTTCCCAGTAAATCTGCCCACACCATCAAGATTTGTTGAATTTGTTACTCGAGAGTCTAATGCAATAGCTGAATCAATTCCATTCTCTTTTCTGTACCATCCAAATGTAATGTCTCCACTCTGACCAGAATACTGTGAAGCTGTGCAACTCAACTCTTGCACTGACGACTCATCAAAAGAAACTCCTACTGACTGCCCAGCTGTTGGTGCACCTGCAATCATATCATAAATTTAATTAAATAAAAACAGTAACAGACACTAGTATTACACAACAAGTTCAACTGTGTATTACTACTAGATATTGATAGCATAGATCATACATGTAAATGCCACCATGTTCCAATAGCATGTAGTTTTTATCTGGTCATTGCGACGTAGTGTTACAACCTAAAATCCGCATTACCCAGTTTCATGACGCAAAAATCAACTCATTTTATCACAACTGTGTTTTCAGGCGTAAGTCTGCCTCAGGTAATAAAAACAAAGTAGGGATGGCTGTGTACTGTACTAGCAAGCTAGTACTTGAAGAAATAGGGGTTGAGACGTTCGCAAACAAGTACTCATACTTTACATGTGATACCAATCTTCCACAATTAAATCCCTACTTCACTCATGTTTGCTTTGAAGGTGGCTGTTTGGATAGGAATGAAGTAGGGATTTAATTGTAGAAGATTGGTTTCACAAGTAAAGTATGAGTACTTGTTTGCGAGAGTTTCGACCCCATTTCTTCGATCACTAGCTTAACGTACGCAGTCATCCCTACTTTGTCTTCTATTTATTACATAAATCTTTTTGTATTCTTTTGGCTTTACTTGCGCCACTTGATGTTGGTCTAAAAGTTATTGCATTATAGTGGAACCTTGATATCACAAAATTCCAAGAGACCCTACGGCTCCTTTTGCTATATTGAGGCCTCATATTATGTTCATCAGGGATTTATTGCTCACATTCAACAAATGCAAGGCTAGACAATCTTACATAATTCTTCCATCTAATTGTTTCTGGATATAAACAAGCTGATCTAATCCTGGCAAGCATTGATTGAAACTTCTGTATGTAGCAGCCACATCTTTCTGTGTGCTCTTTCATTATAAGCAAGTTCGTTAGGCCAAAGGTCCAATGATGAGGAATGTATACAATTAAAGACATAATATCATGACTCTATAGCTGTGCAATATTGAGGATTTGTTGCTGTAATTAACAAACCCATCGTTACTCCCATAACACACCAAGCACAAAAATCCCACTGTCCTTACATGGTGGTTGTTTGCTGTCGCAGTTCTCAGATGTCAACCCCACACAGTCCATTCCATTGTGTTGTTTAAGACGTGCTCGTGTACGACTACGAGTACCAAAACTACATGATGATGTACAATCTGACCATGAGCTCCATTCACAGTTTACTAAAGACAACAAAACAATTACAATACAACACTAAGAAAACTATGTTCTTTATTTATACCATTGACGTTCAGTGTAAATGACTTTGACACTATAGAGCCATCTGTTGCAGTATATTTGCATGTATACAAACCATTGGAAGAAACACTAGCTAACTTGATGTAGAGCTTCTGAACACGATTCTCATACACCTGATATACACTCTGTGCACTTGAAGATGGTACATCAATAGTCATGTTGTGCATCCATTGCAAACGTGCATTATTAAAGTTGGTCCCATCAGGACTGACACCACAATCAATAGGATTAGAGTAATCTTGATTCTCATTAACTGCCACAGTTGTCCCTTCAATATTCATATTATTGTCTAGAATAGCAATCTCCAACTCTACAACAACAAAACATTTCACTCTTCATTCAACACCTACCTACACCACATCATCATCTAACCATAGTCGAAAGCCACCTCACATACCATAAGAATATGATTTGTCACTACTCTCTGTAAATTAATGTATCTTCCCCAAACTGGTAAACTGCAGTTAACATCTCGCCATATTGCATTAAAGTTATTAGAGCCGTTGTATGGAGCCTTTCCACACTTGCGGTTGTCATTCCCATTGTTTGTTAAGCTGTTACCAACATGAACATACACATTTTCACCTCTATCACCTATAGGGATAATTCTAACACGTGACACAAAATATTCCTTTTGCAAGTCAACTCGAAGCCAAGGATCGTCAGACTTCGTTGTAGCGGCACAATCATAACCAAAAAGTCTCTGTCCAGTAACGTCTTTTGGATTGCCATCTATAGCCTTTGCAGCAACAAACACAGGACTGTAGACTGAACTCATGGTCACTGTTGCTCCAAGAGAGGCAGCTAGATTGTTTGCCATACCTACATCACATAAACATTGCACACAAAGCACAAGTGTGACTTCCACCATAACAGTAATCATACAAGATGTGACTATGCAGATCTCAGTCGATAGCCCTGTACACTTCTGACCACTCATTGTAGCTGCTTGACTAATCTTCCGAGTTCTGGTGCCATTTCCACATTCAACACTACATGAACTCCAACTACCCCAAATGCAATTCACTGGAAACACAACACAAGACTGACAACAGAATATAATTCATTCAACAACTTTCCAACTATCACTACACAATGCCTTGTAATCATTACTTTAATGGTTAGTTTACATAGTAATTGAAGGTTGACATCAGGAGTAGCAGACGATTGCAGGAGCTTTGTAATGTTAATAATAGCTAGAGGTAGAACTATGACGTATTAATGCAAATGACTGTGAGAATGTTGCATGGTTCGGTTAGCATTGTATAGCTGGTAGCTTTCTTGATATGAGTAAGCGCAGTAGTCGTTCGGCTCGACGTGAATCGTCCCTCACTCTTCCTCAGTCTCCGGAAGAAATCGCTTCGCTTCCGGACATTTCAATTCACCAGCTTCTAGAGCAATATCACTTTGTTCTCACTGGTTCCAGGCCGGAACAAATCAAGCGACTCCCTGCTGTTCTTTTTCCTACAGACGGAGCTACTACAACCCCTGCAGAGCCGGCAGCAGCTTCATCCACGCCAGCGGTAACGGAAACGCCTACCATGGTCACGCAGATCGACAGCACATCGCTAGAAACTGTGATCCACTCCGTGGTACAAGCATCGATAGCTGCCATGTCCGAAGCCATCAGTCCTGTCCTGAGTCGTTCAAGTTCCAGACCAGGCTCTGCCAACCACGTCACAAGAGGTGGCTGTACCCAGACGCGGAGTCGCAATCGTGGGAACTGGAACAACGACAGCAGCCGCAGTTCTCAGTCATCGTCAAGGTCACGATCACCACGCAGATGACAGTCCAGATCACCCAGTCGCCGTTCCCGCAAAAGATCAAAATCACGTCGTTCCAGCCCTCACACTTTTCTTGGCTACAGATAGACGGCAACCGGATCTAACGACCAACCGGCATCTTGGATGCTATCTAGGAGGACAAAGAGGAAGACATTAGCAGGTGATTATGTTGACTTTGATGTAATACTTACTGAAGTAACGACTAACACTGGCGAGGTCCCCATGGCAACGAAAGACTCGGGCTCTGGTCCAAAGCGCAGAAATGTCCGCGACATCGGTTCGTGGCTTCAGGCTTGGTCTGCATACGCGGCGACAGTCTTACTAGCGGATCCGACATGAGGTTACTAACTTATCGTCTACCAGTCTATAGTCGCTCAAGCTAGCTCGAAATACCAAACTTCAGCGTGGTTAAAATACAATAGAGCTTTTCGCTATTTCGTCAGCAGGACCACGGGCGTAAGATGGGACACGATCAACCACCACCTGTGGGCTCATTGTTTCACAGGTCGCGCAGCAACCTCTGGCACCTGCTATACATGTGGCCAGCTGGGTCATGTCGCAACAGACTGTGCTCACACCGACCAGTCCTTTCGTCTCTCCAGGTGAGCAACCGCACCTTCCCGTAACATCTCCAACACTGCTTCTGGCAAACCCAAAATCTGCCATCTCTTCAACGCTGTTCGATGCAAAAACCAAGCGTCATCAAGCCTGTGCAAATACCGACAAGAATGTTTTACCTGCCTCGGCGATCACCCAGAGGCCACGTGTTCCCGCAAGGGCACCAATAAACAAGGAAACCAGACACTCCACTTCAGCCAGAGGTTTTAGCAATATCACTACACAATCACCCTGATCCCACGTTTGTTGAATCACTGCTATGGTCGCTACGTCACGGGTTCAATCTTGGTTACACTGGTACACGTTACTTTCGTTTACCGTCCAATCTGAAGTCTGCACTGGAGCACAAGGTCATTGTTCAGCAAGTGTTCGATTTAGAATGTGAACGCAGCCACGTGACTGGCCCTTACAAGGAACCCCCTGCCAACTCTCCAGTGCTCTGGCGTAGGTGTCGTTCCAAAGAAAAACGGTAGCGGGAGACTAATCATGCACCTCTCCGCTCCTCGCGGACTTAGTATTAACGACGCCATCGACCCGGAGGAGTATCACTTGCGATAGAAGAAAATTGATGACGCCATTGCCTTCGTGAAACAGGCCGGTCGGGGTTGCTACATGGCAAAGATGGACTTGAAACATACCGTTCGTCTGTACCCAGTCCGCCGAGAGGACTAGGACCTATTGGGAGTCTGTTGAGACGGCCAATACTATGTCAATAAGCTCTTGCCCTTCGGTCTACGCTCTTCGCCAGCACTATTTAATCAAGTAGCGGACGCGTTTGAATGGATTCTAGTAAACGAGTGCCACATTAAGAATGTTCTTCACTACCTAGACGATTTCTTCTTTGTCGAACCAGATAACCCCACTTGCTGTGCATCCATGACAAGAGTCAAGGACAAAGCCCACCAGCTGGGCATGGTCATGGAGCCAAGCAAAGAAACAGGTCCAACTACAACTATAACTTTCATAGGTATTGAACTTGACTCGGAGGCGCTGGTGGCTAGGTGACCCGTTCCGCTTGCGCGTAGACCTATTTCTTAGCCGATCACACCATTCAGTCTGTCCGGTATAGCATTGGAATAATATATGGCCCGTCCAGAGCATTGGATCTACCGTTATTATCACAAGCAGATGGGTCCTTCCTCACTCCTCTGCGTCTTACCTCTATGCTTCGGTCTTTACTACACAAATTGGGCTTCAACGAAGACCAATACGCAGGTCACAGCTTCCGGATCGGAGCAGCAACGACAGCAGCTGCCGCTGGCCTGCCAGATTCGCTGATCAAAACTCTCAGTCGTTGGTCTTCAGACTTTTTTTCCAACGATACATCCAACTAAATGCCAAGGCTCTCTCTTCTGTGGCAAACGCGCTCGCTAACGCCCACATGCCTACAGACTTTCCATCGTGGTCCACTGACTGACAGATTTGCTCTTCTTTTGTCTTGTTAATGACACTTGCTCACAATAAAGGTAATGCATATGTTGAATTTGATGTCTCAGGCTGTATTCCAGTGCTCTAGTACACACGCAGTCTACTGTCTTTCATTGGGATAGCGTGCCATTTGGGGAGGGGCCTTGTTCAGGGCAGTCTTGGCCCAACATTACCAGTACCTCAACTCAGGTTGCAACATCAATGCCACTAACATGTTCAGTTCAAGCCAGTTGTCTCATGGAAGTCATTCAACGGAATGGGTTCTGTGATGGTGTTTGAGCCTCCACCATCAGTTCCACTGACCTCTTGGGCTTAAGGACATGGTGGTTCTAACGGGCATCAATCCTCCAACGTCACCCTGAGTGACCTCTTGGGTTCACGCCACTTGTCGGAGCAGCTCAGAGTGTGAGCTGACCACTCTGGTTAACCCAGCGTTCACAAAGCTCTCACAACCTGGCACGTTGCCCCATTGAAGCCCACACTGTCTCGTGTCTACGCGGTATAGCAAATAGCCGGCATGTTACTTACAACATGCTGGTGTCTTACGAGTGATATTAATATCAAATAAAATTAACTGTAAGTTTAGAGATGGCACACAAGAACTCAACACACTAACACTTAAATGGAAATAACATTCTATAAAAACTGTGTAAAGTGTCCTGCACACAACTAAGTAGATGATACAAATTACCAGGAGGACCCAACCTATGGGGGTGGTGTGTTAGTTTGCATGCAGCACAATGTATTCCATTCAATGGAATAACACACCTGGGTAGACAGCTTTTACTACCAAACAAACTTGCCTGCATGGCCAGTATAGCTAATAATAATCTGTTAACCTGAGTAGATTACAGCACCTCAGGAAAGAAATTTGAGTCACTGTTTTAGTGTAATTCCTTGTGTGCTAGTGTCTTCAATATTTACATACATATCTCTGAATGATTACATATCTCTAAATGATACAGAGGGGAACACAACATAAAGCTGTCCATGAGTAAACACTACTGTTGGTAGAAAGGTTGCCACTTTGCTATAAGTTTGACCCTGAGCGTTAATAGTTGTGATGGAATACGCTAACTTTTTACTGGAAATTGAGGTTCCAAAAATGTGAGGTCGCACGACAGATCAGGGAAAACAATGTCACTGATGTTGCCAGAGATGACGCAATATACTGGAATGTCAACTGAGCCTGGAGAATACCAAACACATGTTTTCGAACATGTTTCAGCTGATCAATATATGATCAATTCAACCAAAGTGGAAAGATAATAGGTAATGAAATTCAAGCTCTGTGATTAGTTAAACACTCAACAGGAACACGTTCATTGACAAATGGAAGTGTTGTATGGCATCAAGCAGGAATCGGCTTACAGAGCATGCAGATTACACTATGAAACTCGGGGGCAGCGCAAGGCGTCGAGAGCTTTATCGATATATCAAAATGAAAACAACACACGCCCTACCTAAAAATACGCTAACTTCAAGATTACTTACAAATTATTGCATAAAGACAGCTGATGAATGATAATGTTTTAGCATCTGCTCAACTGCAGACTATGTACGTTAGTTAGTTCTTCATGCCATAAGCGACGGATAATTGATTGCCTGAATTGGATTGAACCCAGGATTCAGATAATTGAAAGCAAAATGCTATGTTAATTTAAACAGTGCAATTTAATTCACTTGTTGACAGTGGCAGTATATGATTAAGACTTGCTGCAACTGACATGTGACACCCCGTGTATAAAATTGGCCATGTGTGAACAATACTGGCATAAATGTATTTCAGGTGTCCTCGTGTTGATAATCACAGCAAAGCAAAGTTTGACTGGAAATTTTGCAGTAGACAAACCAAATAACCAAATTAGTTGTAATGTCATGAGTCATAAGAAAGAAAACTTTCTAAAAGTCACGTGACTTTGCAAGAAGCATAATTGAAGAAGGCTCGAGCACTTACAATTTGTGTGGTATGTATGTGCATATGTACATATTTATCTATGTCTGCTTAAAGAAACATTTCAGCCACATGCGCTAGTACACTGTGCCCCGCATACACGTTTGATTGTTGGTTCTCCTTATCCTTTTAGTTGTGTTCATGTGCGACAGACCACGCATGAACAGCTGTTTTACCACACACCAAAGGGGGTCCTGTCGTAAAAGCTGGACTCAACTGTAACTTCCATCAGTCACGAGCAGCGCATGCAGCCATTGCTTTTTTGCCGCAAATGTACGTTAGCGCGCGTCTCTGAAATGTTACGTTAAAGCAAATCTCCAAAATATCCCTTTAAACTGTGTCACCCTTCCAATGCAATCAAATTAGTCTAATCACAGAGTAGTATTCACATTTGGTCATATATGGCTACCACAATGGACAAACAAGTAATAACAAACTGCCAACATTCAGACAGGGTTCTCATCAGAACAGTCTAATTCACGTTTGCAATCACAGAATCTTGTTGAACACAAACAATTGAAACCTACACATCTGCAATGGCCAATGTAAAGGCAATCATTCTTCGAGACTCACTAAAAATATATAGAACGTTGACACAGTGATATCCATATCCCATGTGTCTTGACTTTCGAAAATTTGACAATGAGTGGTGTTACAAAATTTGTGGTCACGTGAAATAATTACTTTGTACAATTTTAGGTAGAATTTTCAGCGTGAGTTTGTAGCGAAGCGACCAGCTTTCTTTTCGAACTTTTACTAGCGCGTATAGCAATGTATCGAATCAGGTAAGGCCTTATTAGGACCCGATTCTTGTGTGTTTTGCGTCTTTTACAGACATGAACAACCATTTTCTGATCTCTGCGTGACTCTGCCACGTCATTTTGAGTGTTACTGTAACATCGGGACTTGACAGACGTGAGCTGTGGGTACAAACTTGCTTACGTAGTACGATATCGATTATATGTGTTCTGTGTGGTATACGCACTTACCAAATGATTTGGTTTGCACCTCCTGAATATTTTCTAGAATGTGCGCGCATCGTCTAGGGAATGACCAACGTGAAGAGGAAGTCTTTAAACTAGTCTAATGGTATTCTTACTGAGAGGTAGGAAGGGAATGCATGATTTCATCTTGAGTTCTGACTGTGCAATGCATAATTTTGGGAGCTGCAGCAGGAATTGAAGGAAAGCAGAACTGCATCAAGTTACTTGAATGGCGAATGAGAATGGAAGGGAATTGAAGAGTTGAGGCAATTCAGGATAATGATGAAAATACCTTTTTACTGGTGGTAACACAGTAATAACAGAATTCTGCAGTTAAATAAGTTATTAAAGTATGCTGCCAGTTCACTTAAATACTGGTCAAAGAGACATACAACATTTGCAGACAGCCAATCAAAGAAGTAACACTCTGTTACCTTTGAATGATTTTTTAAACTATAGTTCGTCTTCCTATGGGCCTAGAGATGAAAGAACTTTCTCTTGTTCACAACATTTATCACATAAATCAACTTTCTGTATTATTGTTTGAATGACATCGACTGGTGGTTTCCAAGAAATGCTCTACATTGAATTCTACCACAATCGTTTCAAGAGATTTCTTTAAAAATGATCTGCACCATTGATGCAACGGAAATATTAATTAGCAGAACGTCCTTCAGATAGGTGTTTGCAGTCATCTTTTTTCTCAGGCTATAAACACCACCACACTGTTTAGGCATTGGTTGCAATACATGTATCCCATCTGCTCAAATCATGTTTGTATCACAACTATTTACTGGTGGCACATTATACAGGAAGTTACCAAGCAGTCTATTTAGAAGTAAATTGTGTTAATTAATACAGTACAATTAATGTTAATGATATCAATTATTGTTTGTATATATTATATATGTCAATATATTGGCCTCACTATCATTCTGGTCTACTGTGTCACATGCTCCAGGAGACAACACACTGCCACTTGCTGTTCTCAACTTCATATTTATGGTGCAGTAATAATACTCAATTACTCACAACAATTTACCTACCTGCTACCTACATTACAACGTCCAACACACACAAAACACGTATCCTACTAAGTACGCAAGTTTGTACCCACAGTTTGCGTCTGTCAAGTCTCGATGTTACATTAACACTCAAAATGACGTAGCAGAGTCACGACAGAGATCAGGAAATGGTTGTTCATGTTTGCAAAAGACCCAAAACACACAAGAATCGGGTCCTAATAAGGCCTTACCAGATTCGATACATCGCTATACGTGCTAGTTAAAGTTCGAAAGGAAACTGGTCGCTTTCGCTACAAACTCACGCGGTTAACAAACGCCAAGACATCAAAGTAGCACCCAAGTGTTCCCCAGGCCACGATGACGTCGTTAGTGCCACGCCCATAGAAAAGGTCTATTGCCCCTCTTTTCCCAACTTCACCCCACTGGTTCTAGATCCAGGTCAGGCTGTTCCCGCCACACGAAAGAAGAGGACTGTACCCGGACGCGGAGTCGCAGTCGTGAGAACCGGAATGGCAGCCGCCGCAGCTCTCTCTCATCATCAAGGTCCCGATCACCACACAAACGACGGTCTAGATCGACCAGTCCCCGTTCTTGCACAAGATCAAAATCATATTTTTGTAGCCCTTCTACATCTCTCGGCCACACATGGACAGCAACCGGATCTAGCGATCAACCGGCACCCTGGATGCTATTTAGGAAGACAAAGAGAAAGGTTAGCAGGTGAATACGTTAACTTTGACACCATACTTAATGAAGTAACGACTAACAAGGCTGGTGTCCCCATGGCAGCAAAAGTCTCAGTCTTCGGTTCAGAGAGCAGACATGTCCGCGACATCAGTTCGTGGCTTCAGGCTTGGTTTGCGTACGCAGCTACAGTCCTACTAGTGGATCCGGCTCAAGGTTACAAAAAAATTGGCTACCAGTCTATCGTCGCTAAAGCTAGTTCGGAATACCAAACCTCAGAATGGCTGAAATATGATAGAGCCTTTTGTTATTTTGCCGTGCAAGATGGGACATGATCAACCACCACATGTGGGCTCAGTGCTTCACAGTTCGCGCAGCAACCTCTATCACCTGCTATGCATGCGGCAAACCAGGTCACATAGAAACAGACTGTACACACATCAACCAGCCCTTTTGTCCCTCCAGGCCAGCAACTGCATCTTCCGGTAACATCTCCAACCCCTTCAAGCAAACCCGAAATCTGCCGAGACTCTTCAACGCTTGTCGATGCAATAACCAAGCGTCACCAAGTCTTTGCAAATACTGACAACAACGTTTCACCTGCCATGGCAATCACCCATAGGCCACGTGTTCCCTCAGGGGCACCAACAAACAAGCATAAACCAGACACTCCAATTCAGCCTAAGGTTTTTGCAATGTCACTACACAATGACCTTAATTGCATGCTTTTTGAATCACTGCTTTGGTCGCTATGTCATGGTTTCAATCTTGGCTACACCGGTGCACGTTATGCCTGGTTCACAGTATGCCGCTAGCCCGAGCGTCCTGCAAGTGTCCTGGATGCGGATGATGAGCGAGCGTCAGCATCACACTGTAAACATGGCAGCGTCTGCGACGCTCGCACAACGATCGCCTAGCGTCCATAGACAACTCTGGAATAGAGAAAAGTTCTAATTGAGCGTCTTATTCGGAAGTGACACAGCATTCGATGACAGCACGTGCTCATTTTCAACCAATCGAAGGTCAGTCAGAGCAACTGGACGTATCAGGGATATTCTATTTGTTCACATGGCATCAATAAAAGTTTTCATTGAGTGTGTTCGTGGTTTTCCCTGCCTTTGGCAAGTCCAGTCAAAGGACTACACAGACCTAAAAATGAAAGAAAATGCTTGAGACTATAGAGCAGTAGCAACAAAGCAAAATGTCATCGTCCATGTCTTGTCGCGAGTGTACACACGTGGTTACTTTGCAGCGCCAGACGACTGTCGCAGTGTGTTCTTTGTGCAATAGATGCTCGTCCCGCAGTAGTGTGTAATGGTACAACGCCAGCGTCCTCGCTGATGCTCGTGTCAGCGTCCTTGTCAGCGTCTAGGACGCTCGCAGGATGCTGTGCCAGTGTTATACTGTAAACCAGGCTCTAGTTTCGTTTATCTTCCAACCTAAAGTCTGCGCTCAAGCACAAGGTCATTATTCAGCAAGGACTCGATTTAGAATGAAAACGCGGCCACATGGCAGGCCCTTACGAGAAACCCACTTTACCAACTCTCCATCGTTCTAGCGTAGATGTTGTTTCAAAGAAAAACGGTCGCTGGAGACTGATTACACACCTCTGCCGCTCCTCACGAACTTAGCGACGGCATTGACCCGGAGAAGTATCACTTGCAGTACAAGAAACTGACGATGCCATTGCCTTCGTAAAACAGACCGGTCAGGGGTGAACATAGCAACGATGGACTTAAAACATGCCTTTCATATGTGCCCAGTCCACCGGAAGGATTGGGACCTGTTGGGAATCTACTGGGACAGCCAGTACTACATCGACAACATTTGCCCTTCGGCCTACACTATTCACCAGTGCTATTTCATCAAGTAGCGGATACGTTTCAATGGATCTTAGTAAATGGGTGCCACATTACTCGTTTTCTGCACTACCTAGCTGATTTCTTGTTTGTTGAACCTGATACTCCACTTGCCGTGAAGGACAGAGCCCATCAGCTGGGCGTACTGATGGAGGCGAGCAAAGAAATAGACCTGACTACAACCATAACAATCCTAGGCGTTGAAATCGACTCAGAAGTGCTGGTTACTACGTTACCTCTTGAAAAACTGAGAAATCTGATGAATGAAATTCCCAATGGCTGTCACGCCACAACGTGACCAAGCGCGACTTGCAATCCACAATTGGTAAGCTTGGTTACGCATGCAAGGCCATTCCAGGTGACTAAATTTCCTACGTCGACTCATCGACTGACAACCTCCTTCCGTTTGAGTCACCACCACCTCTATATTAACAGCAAAACTAGGAAGAAATTCCGATGGCGGTATCACTTTCTCCGTTATGGAATGAGGTGGCAATAATGTTAGATCTGCATCTCTCTGCCGCCGCAGACATGGAGCTCTACACAGATGCGTCCGGTTCACACGGTTCTGGAGCATACTACTGTGTAGCTTGGTTCAGCGGTGACTGCCAAAACGCATTAAGACGTCATTATATTACCGACAACTAACTGTTCTACCGATCAAATTATCTTAGGCCAGGCAAACATGATTCACAGTTTATCGTCACCACCCGCATCATATTATAGAAAACGAAATAAGTTTTATTATTCATTTTAGTACACTTTCTATGGATCAGATTAACCTATCTGTATTCACTGACAGCTCAACTAAACTGACGCTGTCCAAGCTCTGAAATATTTTATCCTCATTGTCATAATTGTGTTTCTTTTGACAGACTCAACAAGGACCTGTCGAAACATGTAAAAGTACAATAGACGGGTTTTATCAATACTAGTACGTGCCAAAGTTGATGGCGAACCATTCAGAGCTCTAGTACCAGTAGATGAAAATGTTTAGATAGTTTACTGTGACTGCAAACATATTATTATTAAATAATGAATAATGAATAATGGCCGCCCGCTCGCATGTCCTCGTGAAAAAGGCTTGACCATAAACTGAATGAAGTTTGTGTGGCTTTATGTAGCCCAAAATTATTAGACACGTCTATCTACAAGAGGGTTTTCGGGCAATGCGAAAACATGCCTACATACACCCTGATATGTCTTGAATTTTACTATTTGACAATGACAGACAATTTGAGCAAAGTTATGAAATATATAGTCACGTGAAATAACAATCACTTTGTATAATTTTAGATAGATTTTTCAAGTTGCTCATTTAAAAGCAAAATGGCATCTAAATTCATAATACTTCACATTAAGTCAACAAATTTTTCAGAGGAACCCTAACTGTGCAAGTGAAAGTAAAAACGCATCTTCAGTTATTAGTGAGTAAAACACTGGCATGCTAACCTTCTTGTACTCTTTAATGATCTTTAGCCTACAAACCACATAACTAGGTCATATTGCAAAGATTTGGTGCAAACACTTTTAGACCTAGTTAGTATTGCCATGAGATACCTGCTGTGTAACATGTACCTGGTCACCATAAGTGCAACTGTAAGTATCAGAAACTGTGTTGTCCATAAAGCAGTAGATCTAAGGTTCATAGCAAGGAGATAACATTCCAACACCTAACAAAGTCAAAATCTCCATTGAAGTTGATTTAAGAGTAGCAGTTTATAGCTGCGCAAAATTCACATGTTGTAAACCATTATATAGGCAGTAACTTCCACTCATTAGTAAAGAACACCACACCGTTATTTCACTGCAGATCAAACCCCAATAGCAATGCCTACCCAGCAGTCGATAGATGGCACTCGTTTAAGTAATGCTGTTATCTGTATTTCGACTAGCTAAAAGCATAAACATGGCAGGAGCTCAAATGAGTTCCTAGCAGTTTGGTAGTCCAGATAAGAATAAAGGTGTCAGAGAGAATTGCAAACAAAATCGGATGGACAAACAAATAGACAGACATAATAATATGGTAGACAAACAAACATTTCATTATTACAATCTATTGCACAGTTGAAACCTACAAAACAAAACTCAAAGCATCCCGCTAACTATTACATCACATGTATGCATGTCTTACCCACAATAACATTCAGTGTAAATGACTTTGACACTAGAGAGCCATTAGTTGTGGTATATTGACATGTATACACTCCACTGTCAGAGGCACTAGCTGACTTGATGTAGAGCCGCTGCACACCATTCTCATACACCTGATATACACCAGCATTCTGTAGACTTGAAGGTGGTACATCATTGGTTGTGTTGTGTTTCCATTGCAAGAGAGCATTAAAGTTGGTCACATCAGGACTGACACCACAATCAACGGGATTAGAGTAGTGCTGATCGTCATCAACTGCCACACTTGTTCCTTCAATATTCGTATTACTGTCTAGAATAGCAATCTCCAACTCTACAACAACAAGACATTTTACTCTTCATTCAACACCTACCCACACCACAACATCATCTAACCATAGTTGAAAGCCACCCTACATACATGATGAATGCCATTTGTCACTATTCTCTGTAAGTTGATGTATCTTCCCCAAACTGGTGGGCTGCAACTAACATCTCGCCATATTGCATCCCAGTGATTAGAGCTGTTATATGGAGCCTTTCCACACTTGTGGTTGTCATTCCCACTGTTTGTTAAGCTGTTACCAACATGGACATACACATTTGCACCTCTATCAGCTATAAAGATAGCTCTAACACGTGACACAAGATATTCCTTTTGCAAGTCAACTCGAAGCCAAGGATTGAAGGAATACTTTGTACCACTACAATCAGTGCCAACAAGTCTCTGTCCAGCAACATTTTTTGGATTGCCATCTATAGCCTGTGCAGCAACAAAATCAGAACTGTAGACTGAACTCATGGTCACTGTTGCTGCAAGAGAGGCAGATAGATTGGTTGCCATACCTACATCACATAATCATTGCACACACAGCAACAAGTGTGACTTCCACCATAACAGTAATCATACAAGATGTGACTATGCAGATCTCGGTCGATGGTCCTGCACACATCTGACCACTCATAACCTGCCGAGTTCTGGTGCCATTTCCACATTCAACACTACATGAACTCCAACTACCCCAACTGCAATCCACTGGGAACACAACACAAGACAGTCAATAGAACATTACTTATTCATCAAACTTTGCACTTAAAGTTATGGTTGAACTAATGATAACAGGCATTGTTGCCAGTTTAGTGATAGCTCTAACGCTCACAGATAGCATAACATGCACTCAAGCCTCAACTAACAAAAGCTGTGCTATGCGGGCTGCATACAACTATATAGGCTATTCAATGACTCAGTGTTCATATAACTGTCAGACATCGAACATTTCTGTACACTTTCGACCTTTCAAATTCTCCTTCCAAAGCTGCTGCTGAGAAAACAATTTGTCTGAACCTTTTACCATACTCACTCAATTATTATCCCAGAAGTCAAGTAAGCCCCTATGGCTGAGACTCTAAAGCCCTGTCCACACTAGACTGGAATGGATTACGACCCGATCGAGATAGCGAGCGTCCATACTCATATTCGATATCACGTGACTGATGACCGATGTGTACGTGTAGCTTCTTTGCTCGTGAAAAGCGCTGATACAGCGATGTAAGGTGACCGAGGAGTATTAGATGTTCCGAGTACACTCGTACCGTACGTGAAGGTAACACCCACTATTTCTAATTGGATTCAACCGATCGCGATCGAAACCACCTCGCGATGTGGATTGGATTTATCGAGATCGGATCTCACAAGTGTGAACAGCGTTGCGGTTGGATCACGATCACAACGTGATACAGTTGCCAGTGTGGACAGGCGTTAAGATTGTCACACTTCTTAGTCCTTTAATTAGTGCTAACTGGCATTTTCCACAGTCACTGTTGGCTAGACTTGGTAATATTCAACTTGCAAGCATGCCTGCTGACCATGTTAATTTAATTAATGAAAAGGTTTTAGATACCAGCATAGAAGATTAGGTTTCTATATTTTACCAAAAATCCTTCTACATTCTACTATATAAATAACTAGTGATGGTTTTAAGCTCTAGTGTAGTAGTTAGATCCCTCCATTCCTACATATCCGTCATCAACAGCCTATTAGTAAGCGAATAGTCGCCATTATTAGACAGAGAGCAGAACGACATCAAAACACATACCAGACCATCTCCCCACCAGACAGTCAGCAAACGGGGAGCAAGTCTGGCTACGCGAGGACTAGTGCCTATATAATCCAAAAATTCTTACTGTCCCAGCCAACAACCACTCCCTTCACGTTAAGTTCATCTAGAATAATGCAGGGAGTAGGAAACACTATGATTTAGCGTTGGCCAAATATCATTATGCATTGCAGACAACTTTTCATTATTTATTTCGACAAAACAAAACAGGTAATTGCAAACACGAAATAGACTGTTGTAGTAAGAAAACTGTCATTAACGTTATTAGCTGCTTATATTCGTAGTCTGCAGTTGTGGTGTGCAACCAAACCAAACGGAAGTATAGTCTCTTGCACAGCCCCTCTTAACGCGCGCGAGAGAAGCGGAGCCCGCACGCAAAAGAGGGTCTGTTCAAATCCAACAGATAATTGGGAACGGAAAGGAGTGACTAACGCCTGACGTCGTCTCTTTAGCACGCGTACATGCCTCGGGTGATCGCTAGCTATTATGTCACTCGACACGCTGTGAAGCCGAGATGTCATACGTTTGCATGCGCATTGTTCCGTAAGGCCGTAGTAGTTCACTAGAAGGGCACAGAGACTGAGGAGATCGTAAAGTAACAGTCATTCCCTCACACACGGGTAAGATTCTGAGATTCAGATGGCAAGCTAGCGCTGAATGCGTCAAATAGTCAAGGTGACGTACGTTGTATTGGTGCAGAGATTCCTAGTGCATCATGTGATTCATAAACTGCTGGGTCTGGTGAGTCTGGTAGTCTAGTCTAGAGGGTCATGATCACCTCCTCGTCATCACGTAATTACGTAACTTTTAGCTTGTGAGTCCTAGATAACTGCGATAGCCGTAAAAACTTCCTGGGTCTAGGGTCTACGGACCGATAGAGTAGGGTCAACTCTTACCAGCAATACATAAACAACGTACGTCACCTTGATTTGAACGCGCGTACGGCATTCGCATTCCGCACTAGCTTGCCATATGAATCTCGGGCTCTTACCGTTGTATGAGGGAATGGCTGGTACTTTTCGATCTCCTCAGTCTCTGTCCTCTTCTAGTGAACTACATGATCTGCTATGTATACACTCTACGGAACAATGCGCGTGCAATGTGTCAGCTTCACAGCGTGTCGAGTGACATAATAGCTAGCGATCACCCGACGCAGGCGCGTGCTACGCGTGCTAAAGAGACGATGTTAGGCGTTAGTCACTCCTTTTCCGTTCCCAATCATCTGCCGGATTTGAACAGACCCTCTTTCGCGTGCGGGCACCGCCCCATCTCCGCTCATCGCGCGCGTTAAGAGAGGCTGTGCAAGAGAATAACGGAAGTACTGCTCAGTGACTGGCTCCACAGAAGGCGTAGTACATTCCAAACACATCCAAGAGTACTTGTAGAGTGTAACCTGAAGGGCGCGTGGATAACGGGACTAGAAGTCACACAGACCAGATGTTGTGACCAGAAGCTAGCAAGCACTTTTGACTGTACACTGTACACCCCAGCTATTTGCTAAGTCACGCGACCATTACAAATTCCCGTTTCTTATGGCTCATATCTGAAATTATAGAGACCATAGCTGTACTATTATGTGATCACCACAAATGATCCCCGGATAATCACTAGATCACTTATCACATCACTTTCAACACACTCTGTTCTTCAAACTTCCAAACTTCGCACCTTAATTAATTAACACTTGCCAAAATTCGTTGACACCACCGACGCTTTACAGTAACATAAGTAAACCTCGGTACGTTTGTAGCTCCCTGCAAAGACAACTATTCCATGAACATCATGCGCACACAAAAGTGGTCCCGCTGCGACATGAGCACTTCGGAGTACGATAATCGGGTGTATCAAAGTGCTAGTTGACGCTAAAATAAAACTGTGACGAGCTCTTCAGCAGCCCACGTAAACGTAGGTGAGTAGGAAACGTTTTCTCTCACCTCACACAGTAGGATATTGTTATAGCAGCTTACCTGCGCAAACGCCGTGCAAACACAAATGCAGAAGACAAGTCGCGGTCAGCAGCAAGACTTCCTTCATTAGTCCGTGACGAACGCCCACAACGGGATAGCTAAGCATGCCTTTGAAGCCCGGATTATCAGATAGCGTCTGCTAATAAGCCAAAATTGTAAAGCGCGCTAAAGTTTGATAACGCACGTTAATAAAACAATTGACATCAACAACATTACTATAAATAATTGCGGTTACAAAAATTTCAAAATCAAAATGTGGGAGACCAAGTCAGTGCCTGCTCTAATTAATTAATAAGGTTAGAACCATTACCAGGAGACTATCGGGGTATTGCTGTGGTGTACACCACATGTGTTAGTAGGTACACAGTGACACTACACTGTGTACCGTGGCTAGAAAAAGACAAGCACTGCAGTAATCTCGCGCTTGAAAATTGCGTCCGTCCGTGTTCTAGGTCATGAGTCTGTCTACTCTAGAGTAGGTGACTTCTGGGGGAGCCGGTACTCTAGTGTTTACTTGGTACCGTACAGTACGCGTGCATCTCCACAAGTTGGTTCTGCAGGGATACTGGACGTGAACAGTTGAACCCATATCTAGCTATAGACAGCTAGAAAAACAAACCAGCTGCAAAGATTTCTTTCCACGGAAGCATGACAAAAATACCAGGCAAGTTTGTTATCTAAAACAAAAGGTTGTGTAGGCAAGACTCGACGGGAGACTAGTAGTAAGATACCAGTGTCAAATATACGGTACGGAAACTTTCGAAAGATAATACAGTCCCGTGTCACTTATCGGACGTTCACTTATCCGACACGTCGAGCTTGTCATGTGAGTGATCCACGTGCATATGTCAGTCGTTTCTTGAAACAAGTTTGAGAGTGAGTTCTAGCGTTTCTTCCCGTTGTATTCTACATTCATCTACATCTACATTCATTCTACATCTACATTCAGTATACCTAGTGTGAAAAAATGCAGTATAATATGAACAGTAATTGAGTTTGTAACAGCTTCAGTTATCCAACATTTTGACTTATCCTCCCAAGGAGGTCGGATAAGTGACACGCGACTGTAGTGGCATTGATACAGTACTGATATTTATGAAATCATAAGTTGCCATATTTCAAATAAATTAAATGATAAACAATGCATCAATATCCAATCAACAAGTTGGACAAAGTAAACTGAACATTTGAGACAACTCCAACTCAATCATGCCCACAGGCAAATGAACGAGTTCTATAAAGTCAGTAGCAGTAAACGTATCAAATATCACTAGACAACAATGCCCAACTTAGAAATTGTAAATGTCTAATTCCGCCATGCTAAACACACATGCATGGCAAGCACTAAGAAATGCATTTTAAACATATAAGAAAGCCACAAATCATTATCAGAAAGTTCTCTCTTTTATTACATTGAGATCAAAGTGCCGATTCACCATCCATACTATCACAACAGTTCGTCATTCTTCCTGTCTTGCTGAGCTGCAACAGCTCTAACCTCTAGATATCCACATGATTCAGCACTGCTGCCTGCACCTGTAAGAGCAAATCTGATGTGCTTATCCACAGTAACTCTCTGCTTAATACTAGACTTGAGTGTGTCCTAAGTTATTTAGTGATTGTGCAAGACAAGACTCCTACATGCACAAGTCAATAAATCTTACTCTGGACCTCAAAAGTGAAACACACGACCCTCCAATTACAATAAGTTCTCGTAAAACATAAGTTATGTGCAACTGCTGATAAACTATCGTTAAAGCCATCAGAGCCAATACTCATGCACTCCTTAACTTCCGCTTATTTGGCACCTGTCATGGCCACTAATTAGATCTATAGTAGTGTTCTGTCAACAAATTACTACATTAGTGATGAACTGTAAATCTCTGACTGCAAATAATTATTAAAGGTGCTCACCCATGCAAGCGTAGACACACTCACGCAAACATGATTTCAAGTTGTGTCATAACAAAGCAGAGCAAGCGAACATCTTACGCTGCACCACATTCTATGACATACAGTCTTTATTCCAAGTATAAAGAGAAATGCGAATTGTGTTCTTGTGCACCACGGCAGTTTTGCTCCGCGTACTTGATATTTCAAGAAAGCTAATGACAAGAGTGTTAGATTCTCTATCCACACATTTACCATTCACCATGTTGAGATAGCTTGAATGACAAAGCGCTTTCTCGATCATTTTCTTGAGGTTAATAACCCGAAAATGGGTGGAGCACAGAGCATTTACTGTGATGGCATCTGAACTCCAGCGTAAAAGAAGCCATGGAGAGTGTTGGGACGTCTGGCATGTGAGTGTGGAAACACTTATTGGCAGCCCTTCAAGGAGGGAAGTACTTCTCAAAGCTTGACTTAAGCCAGGCATATAATCAAGTACCACTCGATAAAAGTCAGTGCACTTTTTGACCATTCCACTTTTAAATTTAGTTTGGTTAAAAATTGAAAAGTACATCGTGCATTTCAATTTTTGGACCAATTTTTAAGTAAAACTTAAAAATTACAAAATTACAAATTGAGTTACTACATATAAGAAATTCAAAGTACAAAATTGAAAATGACAGCTGTACTTTCCGGCCAAGTATATTCTATGTAGTCTTCAGTGACAGCACCTGCACTTGATATAAAGCAATTTGATTGATGGCGCCTACAGTCTCATTCAAGGTGTACATTATCTAATAAGAAGGAGAAAAGACCAAAGTCATGAAGCCAATGTCACATCAACTGGGACTATTTCCACCCTCTTGTGTGCGAATTTCTTGGCCTGTGATCACCACACAGTTTGGAAGTATTGAAGACCATCGTACGACGTCTATCTCTCAAAAGAAATTTGACAGTCAGCCAGGCAGTCAGTAACATACATAAACAACTGTCGGTGAAACTCTGGCTATATAACGCTAGTCTCGCGTAGCCAGCCCCTCCCCTTTTCTAATTTCGGTAGGCGGGGAGGGTCTGGTGCAGTTGCTTTGATGTCTTCGTGTTGCCGCTTGTACGATAAACGGTCAACTAAAGACCGGATGTGCCTGGCATTGAGTGAGTACGTATCTCTTATGCAACTGGTTGAAATTTCCTTCTCTTCGTCTTCTTGCGAATTGCGTTATCATGTGAGCGACGCAGTCATGTCTGTGCGAATGTGTAACTTCTATGTGTAATTACACAGTGTAGTGTTGGGGATAACCGGAAACGGACGCCAAGTACAGTACAAGAAGACTGACTATATTAGATGTTTAGGCTAATCATATAACAAGTAGACGCATGCGCACACAACATTTTTCTCCCCTTTTGCACCCCTATAACGATATCTTCGTTTCACGCTAACATATCGTTATAAGGGTAATATTGTTATAAAGGTAATGCAATCTGAACCACTGTCTGTGCACAAGTTCTTACTTTAAACTATACTTAGTGACATTTAAATGTTCCTACTGTTTTAGCCTAATTAATTACAGTACACTAGTCATCGATCCACTGGTCCAAGGTCGCTTGTTGATGATGAACAGAAGTAACCATTCTGTCTAATAAAGACTTGATTCCATCAGCTGCCTGCAAAAGTTCCTTGTTCTTTAGTATAGTTAAGTTCGGAGATAGGAAAGTGGAAATGGCTTGAATATGGCAACGGGCATCTCAAACAGTGATTACAGGAGGGTTTATGTGTCTTCTGGGTCTAACGCATCCCCCGCAGCAGCACTTGACTCCATGTTTGTTGCAATACACTTGCGCAGCTCGCATTTTTTAAGTGCCTCGCAGTACTGTGCGCACTTTTAGCACATTAATATCAATGAAAATCATTATACAACTACTACAGACGCGTTTCGTTTCAGCGGCAGAAATCGGAATAGGGGTAATATCGTTATAAAAATATCGTTATAGAGGTAAAGTTTTGTATTGTACGGTATCGGAAAATTTTGGTTTTAGCAGCTTCTATCGTAATAAAGGTAATATCGCTATAGAGGTTATCGTTATAGGGGTAGGGTGACTGTAGCCTGTTTACACGAGCTAAGGCAGTTTGAGCTAGAGCACCCAATTACATATTTGTATCAGTTATTGGGTGTGTCTTGTGGTAAGCATGCTGATATTGCTGTCATATGTACCGTAGAAACATTCTTGCTACATTGCAGGCTCGGATCAAGGAATTTTAAATAAGGGGGTTGATCCAATAGCAGGCGTTCTTCTAATCTTATCTCTTCTAATAAAATTATCTTTGCTAAAAGCTTGTTAGACCGGCTGTAGTATAAACATATATGTGAATTGATGCAGTCCCTAGTGGAATTAATTAAACTATTCAAATCGGTAGCATTGATCTGGCAGTTACGTACACAAAGTTCTCATTTATGCATTTTGTTGTTGTTATTGTTGTTGTTGCACACAGAAATCTGGTGTAAGTACATTCCAAGTATACACACAAACAAACAAACAAAAACATAACTACACATACTACTAAACATACACATTATATATAAACATTTTGTGTGCATAGTATTGAGATAGATTCAAAAAGCCCAAATGTGCTAGTAAGAGAATTAACTTGTTGTGCAAAGCTGACCAGACTAGGTGTGCAAGGGCAGCAACCTTCACATGCCAATTTTGTTGCTGTATACGTCTGGGTACGAAAGTACACACTCCCCTTCTCAATGGTGAGCCACGCTTATTGATAAAGAAGAGGTTGTAACCCCCATAACTACATAAACCACCAATCTGGATCCGGGCCTGCATTCCCTGATTAGAAACTGCCAGTGGCTTATGCTGCAAAGTTCTCTAAACTTTTTATTTTGGTTCACGTCCTTCTATTTAAACCTGTACGCTGTTTTGGTTCTACAAATCGACAAAATGGCACCCGTTTTCAAAGTAACACACATGCGCAGCTGTCATGCTTCGCTAGACCACGTTCCTAAGTCACTAAAATTTAGCTACTAAACCAAAGTCCCCACCTCTTTCCACACGAAATCCTGTAGTGGATTGCTGTTCCATACTTTCTGCTCTTGTTCTCTCTTGTATTGCGCGCACCAGTCGCTGGCAACGGAGAAACAATGCCTCTTCCAAGAATATTTTGGGTGCTGCAGACGTTTGTTAGAAGAGATTCGGCCCGACACTCAATCGAACACAAGCTTTCAGAGTCACATGTGCTAAGAGATCTTTCAATGTCGGCTACATAACGTTGAAATGTTGTTGCCAGACCCACAATCTGTGCAGCATTATTTGAGGCCGAACGAAAGCTCAACGTTGTCCACAGTGTACTGCAAGGTCTGCAGACTCTAGAGCATGCGTATGAGTAAGCAACTGCATGCGTGTTGTTTGCGTTGTGCAACCGACGTCTGTTTGCGTTGTGCTACCGCAGTCTGTTTGCGTTGTGCTACCGAAGTCTGTTTGCGTTGTACTACCGCAGTCTGTTTGCGTTGTGCTACCGCAGTCTGTTTGCGTTGTGCTACCGCAGTCTGTTTGCGTTGTGCAACCGAGTCTGTTTGAGTTGTGCTACCAAAGTCTGTTTGCGTTATGCAACCGAGTCTGTTTTCGTTGTACTACCGCAGTCTGTTTGCGTTGTGCAACTGCAGTCTGTTTGCGTTGTGCTACCGAAGTCTGTTTGCGTTATGCAACCGAGTCTTTTTTCGTTGTACTACCGCAGTCTGTTTGCGTTATACTACCGCTGTCTGTTGCGTTGTGCTGCCAAAGTCTGTTTGCGTTGTGCAACCGAGTCTGTTTGCGTTGTACTACCGCAGTCTGTTTGCGTTGTACTGCCGCAGTCTGTTTGCGTTGTGCAACCGAAGTGTGTTTGCGTTGTGGGAGTTTTGGCAGAGATCGCACGCCATAGTCAGGTTGGACTGAACCGTTTTACTGAGTCCTGGAATGCTCACCCCATGTCTGGTGAGATACTTTACGTTTCTGTGAGTAATTTTGCTGTTTGGTTATTTGCAGATAATTTATAGGTCCTAGAAGTGGAATACCAGAAAATAGGGCTCGTACGGCAGTTGGAACTATACCTATTGCAAGCCAAGATCTGCCAACTTGTGACGCAGCGGTACGACTCTTTGAAGCTCAAGGCAACCAGCTGACGCATTTTGGTTTATTTGGAACAGATCCATTGCGTGATGATCTAGATCTTATTCATCAAAGAGAGGAAATGTTTACGTCAAACAATCCATCTTTTGGCACAATATTTGGGCATGTGGCATGTGGAAATATGGCGACTTTGAAAGCAGCATTTTTGTGTTTTGTTAATATTACCAAAGCACTTGCACGGTCGTAAAGGCAGATTACGTATGCGTCCGTGTTAAAAATAAAGCATCTGGTTTAGCTTCTGCTATTCTGATTAATAGTGCAATGTGGTGCATCAACATATGTGCATTGTGCTTGTGATGGACCGGCCGCAGTCTAGCTCAAACCTTCCTTAGTCGTACTCAAATTAGCTGAGAGCCTAGCGTGAACACCATTAACGATACCAGTGTAAGTAAAGAGACTTCAGGGGCGTCAGAAGGATACATTAACTTGTTGTAACGAGCGTTAAGTAGGTGTAATCTGCATTGTCCTATTAGTGACAAACCTCTCTATGGCTAGTTACACAAAACATGCAAACGTGAAATCGTCACGATAGATTGCAACGAAGTCTGTGGCAATGTGCAACTGGCAAACGTAGACTTTATGATCACTATTAATTAAGTCCAAAACCTGGTCCCCCAGAAGAAAGTCCCTGTGGCCGTACCAAATAGATAGGTGTTCACGCCCTGCATGTAACTTGCATTAATACAATATACACTGCTATGTCGCTGAGAGGTTGCCATGTGACGGCGACCATACATGGATATGTCCCGTTCGATCAATTTGGCGTTTGACAGGGCTGTATGTGACAGAGCCGTATTATCTACGGCTCTGGCGTTTGATGTAATCTCGCGTGGCCAGACCCTACTAGACCTGGTGAGAAGCGTCTGGCCACTCGAGCAGAGCTTTAATTACGTTAAATGCCTCCCAGATAAGATCTGTGTATAGTACCAATTAATATCGGTCTCTACAGGTCTGGAATGGTACCGCATTTTTCAATACATTGCGGTTGGCCTTTTAGAGCCAACACTAATACTCAGTTTCATAAATGAATACCTTCCGTGTAGACCGATTTTTATTGGCGCTACACGAATCTGAGAAGCCGAGGCTAATGCGAGACGACGTTTGATGTACGTATACGTCTGTAATGTTGTATTTACGCAACACGTAAACTAAACTGCTACATTACCATGCACTACCGGTACACAATCTTCACAAACTAAAGCAACAGGGTCATCCACTTGTCATAAATCTAGAAGACAGTCATCTAACATGCTCTGCAGTGGCTTAATGGCAGGCATCAAAGTACAGACGGGTCTCCTGTCTTGGAAATTCTGATTGAGCTCAGCGCGACAATGAGGACACACCGCGTCGTTTGCTAGCCATTGATCCATACATTGTTGATGTCTAATTATAACATTGCAGCATGTAGAAACACAAGCATCCTTCTTGTAAGCTGCATCACGGCAAATCAGACACATGAAGACAGACTTCAAAGCGTTGGCCGCTCTTCGCTTGCCATCCAGTTGGCTGACTTGGTCTTCCAGCGTTTCAATACGGCGACGCAAGGAAGAGATCTCATCAGCGGCATGAGAAGACATTGCATCAGAAGAAGACACCCTAGAGCGTTTACTCGTCTTTCCTGGTCGCTCCAGAATCAGGCAGTCGTCGTCGCTCATGTTTATTGCTTCTAAATCAGACGCAAGAAACACTCTAATGGTCTTGCTAGATCTCCAGAATTTGCTTCCTAGAAATCAGTTTACATATTATAACTTTGAATGCATGTGCAAATATTCAGAGTGCAGATACCTCTCGTACCTTCCACGTCCGGACAGTCTTGTTCTTGACGTCGACTATAGCGACGACATAAAAATTAAAAGCCTCTTCACTTATCTTGGCTTGAACAAACGGAACGTTAGCAGTGCTGTCATCCAGCTTCAGCGGATGGCTCTACACGTGTTTTGGTCGACCGTTGCGTGATTCAAATATGTCAATGTTTTTTTTTGTCATTTTGGTTTACCCACCGCAGATTTCTTAGGATGCCACTTGATACTGCACGCGGTTGCCTCTGGAGACTGACGTCCAGGTTGATAAAATGTTGACTGTCCCAAAGACCAGCGCTGCGACTGTGTCTGACTGCTAGAACCTGCTTCACTTGAAGCCATCTCAACTCTCCAGACCGAAAAATTCGCTTACTTCGAATTCGCCTTCATTGGGGATCTCCACTTCTCCTTCGTCAGAGAAAAAAAGACGGAACTCTTTTGGAGGCCAAACAAAAGACCGATTACTGCCGTCGTCAGCTGCCCTCGTTTCAATCTGTACCGCTTCTGGCCCATCTCAAGCGTGTACATTTTACTGCCTTCTAGATCACTTGCCATTGTTCTTTGAAGCAAGATCGAGGCATGCAATAGCACTGTCTTAGAGTACGTTGGCCACTAGAATGTTCTATATTAATTCAGTTATCTAAATGTGTTATTCATACTTTAGGGCATGCTTTTCACAATTCTAAAAGAATTTTTGTCGCCACGATGTTGTTCAAGCACATTTCATGGTACTAAAACGGCGTTGGCCGCTTCGGTACGATGAAGTGACAGTCGTCTGCGTTTCTGCATTCTGTAAATCTGCAATTCCAACTTATCGCCGAGCGTAATTCCGCTTTTCTGTCATTGGCAAAAACACAGAAACGCCATTTGGCAGTTTGGGTACCCTTGAGCGCCGTTCTGCGAATCCACTTTTCTAGATTTTTGTAAATTTGCAATTCCGACTTTTTGGCAAACACAGATTAGCAAAAAGTGTCTGATTTTAAATCAGTTTTTTGTAATTCCGCTTTTCTTTCATCAGCAGAAATGCAGAAACGCTGTTTGGCCGTTTTGGTACCGTAGAGCGCCGTTCGGCAAATTCGCTTTTCTGCATTTCTGTAAATCTGCAATTCCGACTTCCTGATCACCACAGATTTACAAAAGTGTCTAATTTTAGACCATTTTTTGTGATTCCGCTTCTGTGTCATGGGCAGAAATGCGGAAACCCTGTTGGCCGTTTGTGTTTTGTCGGCTTCGTTCGATGACCATCTTACAAATAGAAGACACTTTTATGACGATGTTCAATTATGGCCTGCGAATTAAAGCTAAGAAGTGTCAATTTGCAATGACTGAAATTATCTTCTGTCGTCTACGAGTGAGCAAAGATGGACTGGGCTCAGATTCAGAAAAAGAGCAGCAATTGTGAAGATTCCCAAACCTGCAAACGTCAAAGAGGTTAGAATGTTTATGGGTATGGTGGGCTGGTATCGAAGATCTAGTCCACGGTTTGCGTCCATCACTAAACCAATGTATAACCTTTTGAAGGGTCACAAAGCCTTTCGATGGTCACACGAATGTGAAATCGCCTTCAGCACTTTGAAAGAGATGTTGATTTCTTATACAGTTCTGAGTCATCTACATTCAGATAGAACTTATGTTCTCACAACAGATGCTTCCATGGTCGGGATAGGAGCAGAATTAGCTTAGCAGACACCAGAAGGAATAAGAACAGTTGCCTATTTCAGTAAGACACTTTCCAAATCAGAAAGAAAGTATTCTGTATATGACAAAGAATTTCTCGCCATTGTGATGGCTGTCCGTCATTTTCGCCAAAATCTCATAGGAACTAAATTTTAAGTTTTGTTTGAGAACTGATCATTGTCCATTACAGTTTTTGGCGAATATTAAAGATTCCTGGGGAAAACGTGCTAGATGAATTATGGAATTAGAAGAATATTCATTTACTGTAGAATATATAACTAGTCAAGAAAATGTTGTGACTGATGCTCTAAGTCGACTAGAACACGAGAAACCTTGAAATTAGACGAGTCCAAGGAAATAGGTCAGAACAATAACCGTGCCAACCCGATCGCCACGTTTCAACTTCCGGAAGCTGCACTGTTAGTAGCCAGTATAAGAGACGACTGGTCTATGAAAAAATTTATGAAGGCACAACAGAGAGATCCACTGTTAACTTAACGGAAATCAGCGATATTGTTGGTATAGACCAAGTTGATATGGAATCAATCAAAGGTGGTAAAGACAGTTCTGAAGGAAAATCTGACTTGGTCTCCTGAAGGTGTGCTTCAGAGGATCGCTCCGTCAGGACTGTTGCAAAATGTTGTACCGTCGACGCTAGTTGCGGAAATATTACGTCTTGCTCACGATGAACCCTTTTCAGGACACCAGGGAGTGAAGATAACGCTTCAAATAATTTTACAGCGGTTTTAGTGGCCTACAATAAAGAATGATGTTGCATGGTACACGCAATCATGCGATGTTGGTGGAATCCACGTCCCAGAAAAAAGGCGACCGTTAAAGCGCCCCACATCGACAGAAGATCCTGATAATACGGTCGGTTGCGAGAGCACTGACTCGGGAGAAGAGTCACCATCCGTAGCGGAGGGAGATGCGGAAGAGCAGTCTGGAACACACCTAGCTAGAACAAGAAAGCCAACACGCTTCACTTGAACCACCAGTTATGTTAAGAAGATCTAAACGGATTCGCAAACTACCCAGACGACTGCATGATTACGTTCTGGAACCACAGAATGGGAAGGATAGTGATGTAGTGTATTGATACTTTGTATTGCGTAGTGCACGTTAATTAGATAAAGCACACTATTCATTGGGTTCTATAAAGTAGACACACACTAAATCAGACACTCTTGTGCTACCCTCACTCGGCTGTGGTGTTGCTACACGCGCCACCTTACTTGTTTTCCTATTTACAGGAATTCCTTGGTTTTAGCAGAACAGTTGCTAGTTCCCGGCTCAGCCAAAATTCGTTTTGCTAACAAGAGCAAACAGACTTTGTTGTTTCCCCTCAAGCTTGCTTGGCACTGCATCTTTATCCATCACCTTCATTGTCTTTGGTGGTGTTGGTGTTGGTTGGTCTGACTTGTCTTGAGTTTTTGTTGCAGAAGGCACTAGACATTTACTTTCAGTACTACTAAAATCAGACTCACTACTGTCGTTGCTACTAGGTCATTTTGACTGATTGCTAGCTGGCACTACAGGAACAAAGTAATTGGTGCATAGAAATGGTTGATGTAGTAGTGCGGCAGAGGCATACGACCACATGATGTGTACAGTCTTTGTGCCAACTCCTAGCCTTGGTGAAAACACGCCCTGTAGAAAGTGGTGATATCCTTCTACTTATACCAGGAGCGTGCTGATATAGACAAAGTACAATTGCATCATAGTGTCTGAGTGGTCGTCCCCAGGCAACCAAGCACCAATTATTTGAGTGTCCGTAAAAATATTTGATTGTCCCGGGCATCCGGGCTACGGATTTGTCAGACACTGAATATTATCAGAATCAGACATGATGATTTGAGCCATCTCACATCTGCAACAATTTTGGGATGTAGTATCTAGAAAGCTGCCCAAATTCATAGAATCAATCCATGTACGCACGTTGTCTTATGTTCTAGATCTAAGGTTGCTGTTCAACAGCCTACAATTCAAAAACACTAGAAAACAGTCCACAAAATAGTGGCAGTTCAGCGTTCTAGCTACTACTAAAAGTTCTGGCTACCACGCATCATTCTTAACTACAAAAACTTAACTTACAAATCAATGTCTACCAATTAGCACAAACGTCTGCACACCAAGAACCATGACTAAACTACGATTAGCCAAAAAGTTCTAAAGCTAATCATTGCCTACAAAAACTGAAGAGTTAGTTGAAGTTGGCATACGTGTCAAAGTTGTCAAGGTAGACCAGCAAGGCGTCATACATAAATTGATACTGTGTCTATAGAGGCAATCATTCTTAAATTCGTGAAATGTGAAATGGTAGACGTAAACATGCTGGTTGTCTCACCAAAGTCTGCACAATTCTTGGATGTTGGATTCGCATCGATCTAACTTTCAGAAACACATCGACCACACCCTCTACCTTCAAGAGCTCGACAAGCGACAGAATGCCACAGAAAGTTCCGCTGCGACCAACACCATTGCTATATAAAAGTCATGTTAGTTACTACATACTATCAGTCGTACTGTATTTGGTACTCACTTGCAGTGAACAATTATAGTTTTGTTGCCAGTCCCTTGCTGCCATTTTTGCAATTGATCCTGCATGTCAAACAGTTGCTCTACTGTTTTGGGATTACTGTTCTCCGGCCATGCTGTGTAGTGAAACTGGGTTATGACCTTTGACTGTGAACCCTGCCCGTACACAACACACATAATGTCAATCGATCAGTGCCAATGCACTTTTAAGTATAGCTGTTGACCTTGCTCAGGTTAAATTTGCGTATCACATACTCTCCCAGATTTGTCTCTTTCGACAACAGAACAGTGTACTGACCATACTGAGCACTGCCTGATGCTGGCCAATACTGGTGACACATCTCCTGCAAAAATTACACATACAAATTGCACCATATTTTCAGACAATCATCGTAGTCAGTTGTAGCAACCTCTCCATTTTCTTGCAAAGACGCCAGCATGACAATTGACACACAATTTTGTTCCCACACCATTTTCCAAAAGTCTTCTGTAGTCTTAGCTAGTGGCCCTTGTGTAGTAATATATGCATCACGATGACGATAGCCCTAATCAGCCACATATTAATGTATCGACTGCAATCAATGTTAACATAATGTACAAATAGCATAGTCATACATCCAAGTAGCTGGCATTTACGTAGTCGGCTCCAGCCTGAGTGTTCACATACTCACTCTCTTGGGATTCTGTTTCCTCCAGACGAAGAATAACTCGCTGTACATCCACTGTAAACCACAACAACATTACTTTCTACACAACAACAACAAAAAATCATGATCAAACAAGGCAGTATGTCCTGGTATCTGTTCTTCACTGTTACAGCAGGCTGTGAGCCTGCCTTACAAAACTGCTTGTCCATTTGTGGCCCTGTTGTTTGTAACACCTAATGTCAATACAATATCACAACAAACAATCACTGTCTCTATGTAACAGAGATTGCTTACTTGAAAGTGACGTTCAAAACCTGTCTTGCCTGACTTTGCATCTTTCTTCGACAGCTTGGCAACAGCAGTACGAAGATTTTGAACAGGAATCTGGGTATTGCCACATGTCAATGCTTCAAGCACAGCATCGTGGATAAAACCATATTGAGCCTGTTGATAACAACAAGACATTGTCACTCATCATCAACATATTATGAGAACTGCGGCCTTACGACAATCTGTTGGGATTGGTAGTACTGTATTGATGTCAAATGTTATCAGATTGCAAAATACCCAACTAAGCCCTATTCTCAGCCCCCATTAGTCTTTAATATTCACCATAAAGTGTGCATATCTACAGTACAATAAACATACTAGTACAACTCCCTGAATTACTTTCACATCCTCCTCACAAATCACCAAAAAGTCTGACATCACCCGCCAAGTTCAAAACTACCATAGTGCATGCATACAAACCTCAGTCTGGACCATATCTTGACGTTTTGTCCTCAGAGATGCAACACAGCTGTAGATATCAATGGGCTCACCATCTTCAATTCTCTCAAGCATGGTGTCAATAACAATAAACGTTCCAGTTCGACCAACACCAGCGCTAGAAATCCATTTCCCATTAAGAGCAATATGTTTCTCCATAAACTCACACCTAGCTCTGTACCTGCAGTGAACAACCATTGACCCTCGATTCTTTGGATATTCACGATTGATTCTTCTGATGAAACTCAGTAGCGGTGTGGCAAATTTGGGAACACCATGATCAGGCCATGCAGTGTAATGGTATTGTGTTGCCATTCTAGTCTCTTGACCCTGATGGAGCACAACCTACAGTACATGCACCACACTCCCACATTTTAAGCAACTTACCAAGGTCAGACTAAATTTACGAATTTCGTAATCAGCAAAGGAATCTTTCTCCAAGAAAGTGACAATGAGACCATTGTACTCCACTGTGTCAAAAATATTCTTGGGCCAATACTGATGACACTTAATCTAGCAATATATATACAAACTATTTGGCAATAGTGAGCACCACACCATGCAAACTCACTCACCTTATTCTTTTCTATCAAATGGGTAAGCATTACAATCGTAGGCACATTTTCTGCCCAAATCATTCGCCAATTATCAGCAACAGTATGTTCCTGTGGTCCTTGTGATGCAATGTACTTCTTGGGAGTACGATAGCCCTACATTCACACAACAGTTAATTGCTTAGTTCCTAGGTATGCATCACATAAACCAACATCAACAAAAGCAGCAGCAATGTAATTGCCATTAGAGTTTGTCATTCCTGACAAAACTGGTAGCACAACTCGAGAATGATCATCTAGACACATTGAAACGTAGAAATATTGAAAGAAATGGCCAGCACAAGTTACACACAAGTCAGAATATTTTTGTAACGATTCAGTGACAGGTTTGCCAAGGCTACTTCAGCTGAAAAGTTATGTTGTAATTCTCCAAGTGCCTAGTCATAGATCACATATATTATTGACAAAACGAGTTAAAGTGATACTAAAATACTAACTACACCTTAAATTCACTGGATATCCCAGCATTGAGATCTTGATGCATAGCTGTCACATAATCTGGAAATTTCTCAAGGTTGATAGAATGTAGGCCGGTTCGTGATTGGTGACTCTTTACTTTTGGCATTATAGATGGAGTATCTACAGAGGAAATTACACAACTTTGGGCCGATCAACGTACATCAACACAACCACATCAGTCACCTCCAGATGTCCAAACATTTGGTTTCTTTTCTGCTTCAGCGGCTGACCGTACAATCAGCTCTACAACCTGTTCATCAACGCCTGAACAGTTTGTCGCTGTGCATCGATACTTGCCACTGTCTGTTGCCATGACATTAGCAATCTGCAAAGACTTATCTCCCAGAATAACAAAGTGCTCATCTTTCTCAGATATTTCTTTTCCATTGCGAAACCATTTGATGATTGGTTTTGGTTCTCCAGCAGCATCACAAGGAAGAACAGCAGTTGTGCCTTCATATGATGTCACTGATAGACTTCCACCAGAAATCACAGCAGCGAGAGGAACCTCGTCATATTCACTCTCCACTTGCTTGACTGACGAAAAAGCAACCTGTTCATTTATGTAAACACTGTCAGTCATTCTTCCTGAACGACGTCTCCTAAATAACACAGTTACAGTTAAACTACATGGTTTATCACATGCATGAAAGTAAACAACCTTAAAACAACAACAACAAGAATAACCAATAGAAGAAAAATGATGCCACCAGCTGCAGCACCTGCAATTGGAGCACCTGAACTTGATCCTCCCTTTGTCAAAACTCCTTCATGTCAAAAATGATCAATATTACTGTAATGGAAACCAAATAATAATAATCATCTTACTTAGTGGTTCACCAATTGCTGTTTCTTTCTTCTAGAAATCATAATATATAAGGTTTCTCAAAGGTATGTAGTAATCCACATATCATCATACCACAATTCCATTATCCAACGTTGCAACCACACGAATATATATAAAGTAAGTTGAATCAGATTTAAGTGGAGCATTTCTGTACTCATTCTTTTCACCAGACGTTGAATCATTTCCAACAGTAAACTGCTTCCCTTCTATGTTCTGTTTGTAAATCATGTAATTGTATCGAGCTGTTACATACCATGTGTTGTCTGTGCCCTCTTGCTCATATGGTCCAACAGTACGTGGTACATCAGATACTGAAGGAGCTTTAGATCCAGTGGTACCCTCATAAACAATAAAATCAACATATCTAAAACATTGCCACATTAAAACATTCACAAAACAATGAAAATTCAAAACATACTCTATTGGACCATTTTCATCATTCACAGTAGGAGGTACAAATACTACAGTTGATGTTGATGATGCAACATCACTAGCTAAAGGTTTGTCTGGTGTCTGAGGAGAAGCTGCCAGTGTGAGCACTATAATCATGTTACTAGGGGAACTTTCTGGATTGGACTTTGCGTTATTCGTTACTGTCACATATACTCTGTAGTCAGTATATGGTTTGAGGCCCTTCAAGGTGTATAGGTTTTCACGACTCTGACTCTCAATGTCGGGACTCTTGCTGTACAAAGCATCACCAATACTGTTGTAAACCTGCACGGTAAAGTTTAAACAATCATTGGCAGCTATGAGCATGTATGCACATGCATTCGTTCATCTACTCATCCACACACAACTTTGCTTACAGTGTAGTACTGAAAAGCACCATTAAAGCTACTAGGCCTCTCCCATTGTAGAGCAATTGAGCTTGATGTCACACTTAAATTTCTCAAATTCTGAGGTGGAGTTGGTGCTAAATCAAGAGAAACCTGTAATAATAAAGCTATACTAAATATTGAAAGTAAAATTACTTATAGCAGCTGCCACAACAGTAATGGATGCTGCTGGTCCAACACCAACTGTGAAAGCTTGAACTGTGATAGTATAATTTGTTGACGGCATTAGACTACCAATCTCTTGAATACGCTCTTTTACAAAATTAAAACGTGTTTTGTTTCCAGTCCCATCTGACAGCATGTATTCAACAATGTAATATTTAATAACTCCATTTGGTGTTTCAGGTTCACTCCACATTACAGTGACTGTATGTGGTGGATTGGAAGAATATTTCAGGGAATGTGGTGCAGTTGCAGGAGCTACAAAACAACAACATATACATAGTCTGAACACAGTCAGTTAACAGTGCAGCAATATACTACAGACACATTCACACAACATCATGATTACATCAAGCAATGTCAGTATTCAACAAGTCAAAACTAAATGCACATTTCAGCTGTATCTTAATTTAGTTGCTCCAGTTTTAACAGGCCCATTTTTCTTAATTACAACTAAACTACACTAATGGTAATACCAGAGCATCACTTATTTGATAAAACTACAATATTAGACAAAATCAAACTACAAAGTCAAAAACCTGTAATCTGCCATCAGATTTCCTTGCTCTCAGATCAGAGTTTCAGTGTTTTTAAAGCAAAAACAGCTCTAATGCTCTAGAATAACCTGGAGTACATAAATACATGTTGACTAACAAAGGTAGTTAGGCTCAACAAGTAGCCAACCAATCTTCAAATAGATGAATCAGATTTTCTCCTTTCATCAATTGCATGACAACACCAGATAGTAAGACGAAAAGCATTTACTGGTTGTCTGCTGTTGTGTATTATGCAAGTTCATTGTCAAACATGTACTGTGTATTATGGCTGCTTACAAATCTTCTACAAACCATACCTATACGTAGTAAGTACATGCCACCCAAGCTACAAGTATGCAACACTACTCTTCAACAAAGGCTTCACATAAAAAGCATCTATTGCGCTCAAACTGCTTTACATCATATGTGCCTATCACAATAGTTGGACCATATATGCTGCTAGAAAGTTACATAATGTGGTGCTGCAATGCATTACCAAGCAATCAACTAAATGTATTTGCTGATCTTTATTACAATGAAGACAAAACTGACGTGCTAAACCACTAGCAATAAATAAAACAAAGAACATACTTGTCATTACTGTAATATACTTCTGCCTGCAAAAAAACTTGAATAAGACACGTCTTCAAAGTAAATGTATACCAAGCCAAATCATGATACAAACTTACCATCTTCTGATGTGTTAGCAACAATGGCAGTACTTCTTTGTCCTTCTAACACCTTACCATCATGAAAGCGAACGTTCACTGCTGCCACCCCAACACTGTACTGTGTAAATGGAGTGAGCCTTGTCAAATTGGCCAACGTGGCTGTTACATTCAGTCTCTTGTACCCATCCACATCTCTCACTTGACGAACACCAATTGGTTTGTAGTAAACAAAGTAATAGCGAGGAACACCATTAGGTGTACAGGGAGGTGACCATAACACAACAAACCAACGAGCAGAAGCATTTCCTGATAAACTCACTGAATTGGGAGAACCGGGATCTAATAAATACAGCAAATCACACAATCACAAAACATACTTAAATCTTTAAATAAGAAAAACATTACAGCCTTCAGCAGTAGTCACAGATACCACATTAACAGATGCCAAACTTCCAGGTTTGTAGCCATGCCTGTTGCTTGCTGTTGCTCTAAAGCTGTAATTTGTAAATGGTCTGAGACCAACAACAACAAACGGTTGAAGATCAGTAGCACTGAATTCTCTTTGTTCCCACTGCATGTTGCTGGTGCCATTATCCAACTGATATTCTATGCGATATTCAGTTATACTTGAGTTTCCATTTTCAGGACAGTTGACTGTGACATTCACTTCAGAGTCATTATAGCTTTCAACTGACAACACAACACATCTCTGTGGAGGACCTAAAACACACCACATCTAGTTAACTAAACATACAAAATGTCAACAAATACGTGCAAAAGAACGCTACCTTCAATTGTCAACTGTACTGATGTACTACTGGACCTACCACCAGCCTCAATAGCGTTACTAGCAACACATGTGTATGTCCCTTCATCATTAAATTCAAGTGATGTTAATTCCAGAGTAGATCCTGTTGCACTCTTGCCTCCTCTCCATTCATAATCTGGAGAGGGATTACCAACAGCAGAACAGTTTAAAGTGATACTTTGTCCTTTCACACCCACTGGACTGGATGGTCTAATTTCAACAAATTCAGGAGCATCTAACAACACATCACTCGTAACAATGCACCATAAAATGTTACCAAAGCGACTCACATTTGACATTAACTGATGTAGCTGAAGAGATATCACTAGCACCATACTTGTTAAACGCCATGCACTTGATTAATCCTCTATCAGAACGCTTCACAGATGCAAATTTCAATTTCCCAGTAAATCTGCCCCCACTATCACTATTCGTTGAATTTGTCACTCGAGAGTCTAATGCAATAGCTAAATCAACTCCATTATCTTCTCTGTACCATCCAAATGTAATGTCACCACTCAGACCAGAATACTGGGAAGCTGTGCAACTCAACTCTTCCTCTGAAAACTCATCAAAAGAAACTCTTGGTGATTGCCCAGCTGTTGGTGTACCTGCAATCATATCATAAAAGTTAAATAAATAACAACAGTAACAGACATTAGTATTACACAACACATTCAACTCTGTGATACTGATGACATGAATCATAGTTGTAAATGTCATCATGTAAAAGATAGCACATAGTTTCTGAGCCAGTGTACTATATGGGTCATTGCACAACCAGTATGTATATCCGCCTGGCCACTGTGACGTAGTGTTACAGCCTCAAAACCGTATTACCCAGTTTTAATACTTTTATGATGCAAAAATCAATGCATTTTATCGTAATTGTGTTTTTATACATATTTCTGCCATTGTTGTTAGCTTACTTGTGTCGACTGATGCCGGTTTAAAGTTACTGCATTATGGTGGTACATTGATATCACAAATTGCAAAAGACCCTAAGGGCCTAAGGCTCCTTTGCTATATTGAGGACGTTATTATGCAAAGAATCTTGGACTCTGCTCACAATCAAGAAATGCAAGGCTAAACAATCTTACATAATTCTTCCATGTAATTGTGTCTGATTACAAACAAGCTGAGATAATCGTGGCAAGCATTAATTGATTGAGAAATTTTGTATGTAGCAGCAACATCTTCCTTCGTGCTCTCTGCTTTTCTGTCATCAGGGTTTCATTATAGACAAGTTCATTACATCAAAGGTCTTACGATGAGAAATGTATACGATTAAGACAAGATATCATGACTAGCTTTGCAAGATTGAGGATTTGTTGCTGTATTAACAAACCTACATCTTTACCTCCATAACATTTACCTCCATAACACACCAAGCACACAAATCCCACTGTCCTTACATGGTGGTTGTTTGCTGTCACAGTTCTCAGTTGGCAACCCATCACAGTCCATTCCATTGTGTTGCTTAAGACGTGCTCGTGTACGAGTGTGAGTTCCAAAACTACATGATGATGTACAATCTGACCATGAGCTCCATTCACAGTTTACTAAAGACAACAAAACAATTACTATACAACACTAAACACAACTATGTTCCTTTATTTATACCATTGACGTTCATTGTAAATGACTTTGACACTATAGAGCCATCAGTTGCAGTATATTGGCATGTATACAGACCATTGGAAGAGACACTAGCTGACTTGATGCAGAGCCGCTGTACACCATTCTCATACATCTGATATACACTCTGTGCACTTGGAGGTGGTACATCAATAGTCAAGTTGTGTTTCCATTGCAAGAGAGCATTAAAGTTGGTCACATCAGGACTGACACCACAATCAATAGGATTAGAGTAATCTTGATTCTCATTAACTTCCACACTTGTTCCTTCAATATGATTAGTATTGTCTAAAATAGCAATCTCCAACTCTACAACAAGACATTTTACTCTTCATTCAACACCTACCTACACCACAGCATCATCTAACCATAGTTGAAAGCCACCTCACATACTTGAATTAGGTTCCTTGTCCCTATTCTCTGTAAATTAATGTATCTTCCCCAAACTGGTGGGCTGCAACTAACATCTCGCCATATTTCATTCAAATGATTAGAGCTGTCATATGGAGCCTTTCCACAATTGTTGTTGTCATTCCCATAGTTTGTTAAGCTGTTACCAACATGGACATACACATTTGCACCTTTATCAGCATAAAAGATAGCTCTAACACGTGACACAAGATATTCCTTTTGCAAGTCAACTCGAAGCCAAGGATTCAAGGTAAATTTTGTAGCAGCACAATTAGCGTGAACAAGTGTCTGTCCAGTAACAACTTTTGGATTGCCATCTATAGCTTTTGCACCAGAAAATGTAGGACTGTAGACTGAACTCATGGTCACTGTTGCTCCAAGAGAACCAGCTAGATTGGTTGCCATACCTACATAACATAAAAACGTTGCACATAAAGCCACAAGTGTGACTTCCACCATAACAGTAATCATACAAGATTTGACTATGCAGATCTCAGACGATGATCCTGTACACATCTGACCACTCATTGTAGCTGGTTGACTAATTTGCCGAGTTCTGGTGCCATTTCCACATTCAACACTACATGAAGTCCAACTACCCCAAATGCAATCCACTGGAAACACAACACAAGACAGTCAATACAATATTATTCATTCAACAACTATCACTAGACTGGTACTGTAATCATTACAATTTACTTTAATTAAGTTACGAGCGTAAAAGAAGAGCACCACAATAAGTGGTGGACTGCTTCACGAGAAGCTCACTCTAAACGAGTTGAATTGACTTCCGGTCTGTCTGTCGGTATGTCGCTATGTACCTACCTACCTACCTACCTATGTTTGTTTGTTTCTAAGCATGTGTCACGTTCAGGGAGTTTTTCGAGTCAATCAGCAATCGTTTTGGGACGCGAAACATAGGTGACATAATACTAGCTTGTCAGAGTGAATCACTCTCGAGAATTTGTTGAGCCAATCAGCTGTCCTTTGGGACACCAACAATGGGTGACGTAACAATCCCGCACATTATGACAGAAAAGCCGATATTTCGTAAACCTCCATTTACTGTCAAACTGTCATCAAACCGAGAAGCGCAGAATAAAGTTCAGGTAATAGTTGTATGCGTTTGTTACTTGTTACAAAAGAATCGTAAAACAAACAAATTTATCGTTCTTCATGATCAAGAAGCCAAGCTAATTAAGGGTCCCATGGGATCATGCATCTAGCTAAGCACCGTTGCATGCGCACCACCAGCATGTCATCCGCGATCTTCAAGAGAGCGATATGTTCTAAGTAGGACTGATGATGAACGATCGACGTCGTCTTGCAAGAAAGATTTGTACAAAACGTTGACGCTGCTTTCTTCTGGATCCGGTCGCTAGCTGTACATGATGCCGCTTCACAGTATTTTCTATGCAGCTAGGAGACGTATATCGATCTCTAGCTACAACAAATTAGCGGAACGAAAGATGGCGACGGCTCAACAAAAGTATGATAATGATCTGATGGTCCATCTCAATAGTTAATCTATAACTTCCAGTGATACAATAATTCAGAATAGAGACATAACGTGGATAACAAGCCCGCTCTGTGCAAGAGTTGCGTAGCTGTGTGAATTCGAAATAGTGTGGGACATTGATGGTATTTAGTTAATTATCTTTAATCACATTGATAAACCCATGTGTTTTCAAAGAACTACCGTTTACATTCTAGCAACAACTAAGCTAATAATTAATTAATGATAATGACAATAAATAAACAAAAATTAATAAATATACATTAATATTTACAATAAATACACACACAGACAGAAACAGACAGAGACAGAGATGCAGACATGTGCTCACACACACACACACACACACACACACACACACACACACACACACACACACACACACACACGTAGCTCTGAAGCAACGGTGTAAACACAGTTTCATTTACTAGTATTAATGAAGTTGACCGCAAGTTACAGAAGGCACAACAAGACCTCAACACTCATCTAAAACTCAAATCAAAAAACCTTCCTATAAAAGGCTTAATTAAAGCTGTGCTAAGTGCCCTGCATACCACTGCGTAAATTGCAAAATTATCTCCTGCCCTAACACATGTTCTCCAAAATGGGGTAACACTAAAGATTACTGTCATACACATACCTAACTGCAGTAGAGAATTGACAAGAGATGACAATTATACAAACATGGCCACTATGTATTTTGAATTTCAGTACTCTACATTAACATCACGCATAATACACTACCGTGTTGTAAGCAACATGCCCGCTAGTTGCAATACCACATAGACACGAGACAGTGTGCGCTTCAATGGAGCAACGTGCCAGGTTGTGAGGGATTTGTGAACAATGGGTTAACCAGAGAGGTCAGCTCACACGATGAGCTCTGACAAGTGGGGTGAATCCAAGAGGTTACTCAAGGTGACATTAGAGAATCAACGCCCATTAGAACCACCATGTACTCAAGCCAAAGAGGTCAGTCAAGCAGGTGTTGGAGAGAGTCTCACCCCACTTGAGCCTAGAGGTCAGCGGAGTTGACTTGGAGGCTCAACACACCATCACAGAACCCATTCCATTTAATGACGTACATGAGACAACTAGATTGCGCCGAAGATGTTAGTTGCGTTGATGTTGCAGCTAGAGTGGAGGTACACTCGTAATGTTGGGCCAAGACTGGCTTGAACAAGGCCCCTGCCCCAAATGGCATGCTACTCCAAAGAGAGCCAGAAGACTACGTGTGTACCAGGGCGCTGGAATACAGCCTGAGACCATCAAATTCAATAGCCTCGACACTAGGCCTCCCTTTACTTTCGGTGGTCCGACGGCGCGAGGATAGCAACGGGACTGTATCACGTGATGTTCTCTCCGAAAAGCAAAGAGAGGCCTAGTAACTCATTGTGTCACGTGACAAGCTAGCTTATCACCTGATCTATTTTGCAAATGAAGATTGGTCGACTGTAAATCACATTTGAGTTACTTCCTGGTTATTTCCTCTGAGACATAAGGAGATCAGTAAACAATTGCCCACCTCACAGGTGTGATTTAGTGTGCTACTACAGCTTGTGTACCGACCGTTTGGAACGTTTGTAGGTTGCAAACAGTTACAGTATTCTCCCTACATCACAACAGTGAAGGTATCACTTTAGTCACGTGCAGCGATTGCTTCTGGAGTAGCTTCAAGCTGACATCAGCAACGTAAAAATTTCACGCGTAGTCGCAATGGCTATCAATCGATTCCGGGAGCGCGATGATAGTTATATAGTGCGTTCACGAATGAGAGCGACTGGTGGAATGTAGGGTACACCCTAAGGCGTGGCGTAGTGCTTGTGTAAATGGATGTTATGTTGTCACAGAAGGCAATTAGCATCTATGTTTCAGAGCGTTTGGTGTCAATGACAAATTAGGTCACTATATTGTTACGTAGGAATAAACGTGTTGCCTCTTGCCTCTGGCTGCCTTGAAACGCGGTTTGCTTCATGATGCAATGATATATTAACAATTGCACTTTTGCTATAACCCATGACAACAGACCTGGATGTTTCTATGCGCTCACTGGTTGTATGTGTCAGTTGCCTCTTCTAGGAACAGCTTTAAGTACCAGATACATACACTCATTCACTTCTGGCTCAGAGAAGCGTCTGGAAACCACGAGAACTTGACTAATTTGACCGTATCAGAACCAGACTGACCAGCCATTTAGTGCATTCTTGAGCGTTGATGACATCCATTTGAGGACTTTGACCTTCCTGCTTCCTCTGACCTACGGTTATGCTGCACAGCACAACACAGGGATTGCTGGGTTTACGATGGAAAACATCAAGCGTCTGTGTAGAGAAGGTCTAGCAAACGTTACTGTGGAAAAGTGGGCAAACTGCGTGAGGCACGTACGTGAAAAGGTGGAGAAGACAATACACGGTGTGTTAGACGACGTTGTAGAGCAGATGGTCATTGAATTCGAAGTTGGTCCTGAATCAGAAGATTTGTCGTCGTCTGAAACTGAAAGTTCCAAGGATGAAGAGTAGAAACGTACCCTAGACGCACTCTTTCCTAGCTAGCTGACACCCCAACTTACTGTGTTGGGTTACTGTTAACAGCCTGCTAGCTATAACAATTATGTACTTATCTTTATGCAATTAACCCTAATCCCGTCTTAGTCCCGCCTTTCTCCGCCCCCTAACTCATTAAAATACAGGAAATTGGCTCTGTTAACTTCAGTTATGTCTCTGTAGCCCAGCAGTGAGTGTAATTAGATCCGGCAAGCGAAGAGCTTTCGATTGATACCAATATCTGCCCGGAGGGCAACATCTTTGTCGCGCAAATGGCCACATTCCACCAGTCTCTCTAATGCGTGAACGCACTTTAGTTTAAGACAAAGCGTACATGTCCAGTAGTCTAATCAGTATTGCATAGTCTTCTAGTCAACGACAAGAGAGGACAGAGTCTGCACGTTGTCTTTTTGCTCGCGACATAGCCGTACAGTCTTTGCGCTCGTTTCTTTACGCTAAATAAACAGTAAGCAGCATTGCAAAGGCCAGCATGCATAGTTCTAACATAGGGCGCGTTTCTTTATTCTCTTCTGCCTCTTCTGGAAGAGTCTTCCACCTCTTCTGGAAGAGTTTATTTGGAAGATAGGCGGAGACGGAATAGGTTCGAATAAAGAAACGATACGGAAGATGTGGCGCATGCGCTCGTGTCAATTCTTTGGCCATGGATGATTTTCGTGTCAAACTGGCAGGAGTGACAGCAGAAGTTATGCTGTTGCTTCTTTCTGATGACGAAATGAGATTTTTTTCGTCTGGAGAGGTTGAAGAAGTTGTGGCCCCCTTATTGGGTGAAGAGCGCGTAGCCAGAACTCGCATACTTGGGTATGTTGAAAGGGTTGTCTGGTCATACGACGACTACACGTTTAGAAGGCATTTTAGAATGACAAAGCTGACGTTTAACATTGTGTTGCAAGTTATTCAGAGGTATATGGGAAGGGAGGATGATAGCAGGCCTGGTCGACCATCTGTTTCAACAGATAAGCAGTTGTTGTTAACTTTGTGGTATCTTGCTAACCAAGAAACCATACGAAGCATTGGGGACAGATTTGGTGTGTGTGATGCAACTGTCCATCGTACTGTTCGAAGAATGATGACTGTTGTCAAGGAAGCCATCATGGGTGAGGTGGTGGTCTGGCCAACTGGTGACCGAGCTAAAGCAGCCATTGAGGGTTTTAGGGCACGTTGCGGAGTGAAAAATGTGATTGGAGCTATAGACGGGTCTCACATTGCAATCAAAGCACCCAGCCAACATCAAACGGACTATATTAACAGAAAAGGCTTCCATTCAATTGTGTTGCAAGCTGTTTGTGATAATCGAATGTTATTCACCGATTGTTTTGTGGGATGGCCAGGCAGCGTCCACGACTCCAGAGTCTACCGAAACTCACCCTTATTTCAGGCAGCAGAATCAAGATATTCCAACATTTTCCCAATGGATAGCTTTTTGGTCGGAGACGCAGCTTACCCATTGTCTAAATGGACTTTAACCCCATTTAGGGACACTGGCAATCTTAGTGAAAAGGTGAAGTATTACAACTTTGCCCAGTCTTCAACACGAATTGTGATCGAACAAGCATTTGCTGCTCTAAAGGGTCGGTTTAGGCGACTGAAATACATTGACATGGATTCCACCTCTGTTATATCAGATGTAGTGCTGACTGCATGTACATTCCACAATGTCTGTATCCTTGGAGAAGACAACTTGGAGGACTTCATAGAGGACATTGAAGATGGTAGGCAAATACATGATGCAGACAATTATGCAAGAGTTCAAATTGACACTGAAGGAAAACGAAAGAGACAGACAATAGCAGATGAACTCTGGGCCAACATGTAGAGGCCAATACACTGTACCCTGCTGTGACACAGGCAACTAGCTAGCATAAAACTCAAACTTACTATCTCTTAGTCGTCTATCATAGTCTATATATATATATATATATATATATATATATATATATATATATATATATATATATATATAGACTTTATGATGTCTTGGATTTGTCTTGGGCAAGGGTCTGTAGCACACCCAGCAGTCCTTTCATGACTTCCATTTTGTCATCATGCATCTTCTTCATCACTTCAAGATACTGATTTTCTTGTTCATTCCTCTGTTCATGTATCTTCTCAATCATTTGGACAATTTCACTTTTCGTCTTATTTTTGCTACTGGATTTGCTTCTTTTTTTCATAGCATCTATAGACGTCTTTGCCTTCTTTGCAGAGCTCCCTTCGCAGTAGTCTGTTGATGGCTCTCTCTGACTGTCATCTTCATTGGCCATGTCATCAGTCACATCCTCAATTAGGCTTGTGTCCCAAGTTGCAGCAACTTCAACTGGTTCTACACATGGTCTCCCTCCCAAAAGATCAGACAGCTCCTCATAAAACTCACATTCACGCCTGCCATTTCCTATAGCCCCAAACAACAATGCATCATATTGCTTAATTAAGCTTAATTAATTAATAAAAAAATGGTATCACAGTACCACTTTTGTTGTTGTGGTCTTTCATTCGTTTGTAGGCAGCCTTTAGAGTCTTCCATCTGTTAGAACACTGCTCTTTAGTGACCATTACCCCCTGAGTTTCCATTTCTTGCGAAATGTTCCGCCATACAATGTTCTTCTTGGTTTTCGTGTCTTCAAAAAGAAGCCATTTCTCTTTTATAAGGGCGATAAGCATCTTCGTATCACCATGTGTCCACCTCTTGTCTGTGCCTGTTGTTGTTTGTGCTCTCTTTTCACACACTGAAGACTGCTGATGCAAAATGTCAGGAGATTGACAACTAGAGTTGGTTGCTGGCGAGCTGGTTGTTGGCGAAGTCTCTGGTTGTACATGTAGTTGCATGTCGTCATAGGAGGGACGGGAAGACAGACATGGAAGGCCAGACGGGCGCCACATCAAGGGACCCTCGGTGGAGCGGTCTTGGTTCAGGAAAGTGAACAAGACGTCGCTGGAAGCAGTTGAGGATGATAACGCAGAATTTGCAAAGTTGAATGTCATTATACAGCCTACTATCAAATTCCCCGCGTAATATCACGTGTCTGCAACCCAAACTACGCACGCGCTAACTAAACTACATGAAAAAGAAACACAGAAGAATTTATTCCGTCATCTCTTGACCTCTTCTCTTCCAGCTCTTCTGCTCCTCTCCTGGAAGAGGCGGAAGAGTCTTCCGACACCTCTGACCACTCTTCTGACACCTCCTCCGAAAATAAAGAAACCAAGCAGAATCTCTTCTGTCTCTTCAGAAGAGGCAGAAGAGAATAAAGAAACGCGCCCTATATTTCGCGCCTTTCCGTTCCAACACCGTTGGTATGACGGTAAACCTGCTGTAAACAAAAACACACCTGATCTCTTTTGCAAGTCTTTAGCAATATGAAACAAACCGACAAAGGGTGGGTTTTCCTAATAACATAATTAGTTAAGTTGTCACGTGACATAATGAGTTACTAGGCCTCCCTTTGCTTTTCGGAGAGAACATCACGTGATACAGTCCCGTTGCTATCCTCACGCGGTCGGACCACCGAAAGCAAAGGGAGGCCTAGTTTCGAGGCTACAAATTCAACATATCTGGGAATTAACCGTCTCTATTGTGAGTAAATGTGAAAGAAAAACAGATGTCAGTCAGCAAACCACAATGGAAAGTTGGTAGAAATGTGGAGCTTTAGTGAGTGCGGTTGCCACAGAAGAGAGGGCATTGCCATTCAGTTAGATGTATCATTGGTAGCAGTCTGAAGACCAACAACCGAGAGTTTCTATCAGCTAATCTGGCAGGACAGCGGCGGCTGCAGTTGTTGCTGCTCCAATCTAGAAGCTGTGACCTGCGTAGTGGTCTTTGTTGTACCCCAATTTGTGTAGCAAAGACTGAAGCATAAAGGTAAGACGCAGGGAAGCGAGAAAGAACCCGTGTGCGTGTGCAAATAGCGGTAGATTCGATGCTCTCAGACAGGCCAGGTAGTTTTTCAACGCCTTTACGGGACAGACTTAATGAAATGTTCGTCTAAGAAATAAGTCGACGCCCAAGTGGAATGGGTCTGTTTTAGAAGCCTTGATGTGCAGCCGATACCCGTTGCCGTCGGTTGTGAGATCAGAGCATAACAGCGTTCGATACTTGTCACAATAGCTGGGGCTTGGAGCTGTAAATTCCAAGCACCGAATAAAGCCAAAGAAGGCCGTGGTAAATGCAGCCCAGTACATCTAACAGTCGTTGGTTGATCAGTCCAGATGTTCTCGCAGTGCCAATTTCATTTGACCTACGATCTTAATAGTAATTGGAAGGAGAGGTTTTAGAGGTAACTGATGTCCGCAGCGTCTGATGCCTCGGAGGACGAGGAAAAGGCGAATAAAAGTTGCTACGGTGTTTGGCATGCCTGCGAGTTGATGATGGTGTTTGATGCCAGCCAGATATACCTTCAGCGTCTGGTACTGCACCTCCGAAGCTGATGACGCAACAAACTCAACGAGAGATAACTCTGAGGCTGGGAACGATGACCACTTCCTCTGTCTGCAGAACTCCGTATACCGTGACACGCCTGTGTTATAGGTGCATCGTGATGAGGCGGCGATGCTTTCGTTAGAAAGAATCTGGCTGCTGATCAGGGAGACCAATGGTGAGAGCTTCCGCAAGTAGTACAGTTGGCCGTGGTGCTGCCAGAGGTGCCAATGCATGGAACTTGGGCACCTGTACACGAGACAATGCATCAACAATTACATTAGAAATGCTCGGAATATGTCTAATAATGACAAGATAGTTAATGTTTGACGCCGTAAAAAAACAAGCAACAAACAAGTGCCATGAGACTGGGGCAGCGGGATGAGCTGTTTTGCCATAAGTCGACAATGCTCTGGTTGTCACAGTGGAATACAACCCGCTTGCTAGACTAATGCTTACCCCACGTCAAACAGGCTACGACGATGGCAAACAATGCTTGCCATGCTATAGACTTCAAGCGTCTGGCGCGACTGCCAGTCATCCCGGAACCGAGCTTCACTGTAGTAGGCACCAAAACCGTGCGAACCAGACGTATCTGTGTAGAGCTCCATGTCTGCCGACGGGAGAGAGATGGAAATCCAGCATCATTGCAACCCCATTCCAGGACTGTAGAAAGCGATACCGCCATGAAAATCCTTCCTAGTTTCGTTGTCAATGCAGGCATAGTGATGACTCAATCGGATGAAGGTTGTCAGGTCGATGAGTAGTAGTATAGAAAAATTCGGCCGGCCAGAATAATAACCTTGCATGCGAAACAAAGCTTACCGATTACGGATTGTAAGTCACACTTGGTCGCCTTACGGTGTGACAGCCATTGAGGAATTTCATCCATCAGATCCCCCGTTTTTCAGGAGGTAACATGGCAACCAGCACCTCTGAGTCAAGTTCAATGCCTAGGAAAGTTATGGTTGTAGTCGGGCTTGTTTCTTTGCTTGGCTCAATCAGTACTCCCAGCTGATGGGCTTTATCCTTCACCCGTGTCATGGATGTACAGTAAGTGGAGTTGACAGGTTCGAAGAAGAAATCGTCAAGGTAGCGTAGAACACGATTAATTTGACACTCGTTATTAGGATCCATTCAAACGCGTCCGCTACTTGATTAAATAGTGCTGGTGATGAGCGTAGACGAAAGGGCAAGAGCTTGTCGACGTAGTATTGGCCGTCCCAATAAACTCCCAGTAGGTCGCAATCCTCTCAGCGGACATGGCACAAATAAAAGGCATGTTTCAAGTCCATGCTTCACCATGCAGCAACCCTGACCGGTCTGTTTCACGAAGGCAATGGCATTGTCAATTTTCTTGTGCCAGAAGTGGTACTCCTTCGGGTCAATGCCTTCGTTAATACTAAGTCCACGAGGAGCGAAGAGGTGCATAATCAGTCTCCAGTTACCGTATTTCTTTGCAACAACACCTACGCCAGAGCACTGGAGAGTTGGCAGAAGGGGTTCGTAGTAAGGATCAGCCATGTGACCGCGTTCGCATTCTAAATCAAGCCCAGCCCTTGCTAAACAATGACCTTAACTGCGCTTGAGTGCGGACTCTAGGTAGGACGACAAACGAAACTAACGTGCACCTGTGTAGCCAAGATTGAAATCGTGACATAGCGAACAACGCAGTGATTCAACAAACGTACGATCAGAGTGATTGTGTAGTGACATGCAGAAACCTCAGAATGAAGTGGAGTGTCTGGTTTATGCTTGTTAATTGGTGCCCTTGCGGGAACACATGGCCTCAGGGTGATCGCCGTGGCAGATGAAACATTTGTGTTGGTATTTGCACAGGCTAGGAGAGGCTTGGTTCTAGCATCTAGCAGTGTTGAAGAGATGGCAGATTTCGGCTTTTCCCGAAGGGGGGTTGGAGATGTTATTACCACAAAATGCGGTTGCTCACTTGGGGGGACGAAAGAACTGGTCGATGTGTGCACAGTCTGTTGACAAGTGAACTGGTTGGCCGCATGTATAGCAAGTGATCGAGGTTGCTGCATGACCTGTGAAGAACTGAGCCCACTGGTGATGGTTGATCGTGTCCCGTCTTACACCCGTGGTCCTGCTGGCAAAATAATGAAAGGCTCTATCTTATTTCAGCCAGGCTGAGATCTGGTATTCTGAGATAGCTTGAGCGACTATACACTGGTAGCCGATAAGTTCGTAACCTCGCACCAGATCCGCTAGCAAGACTGTAGCCGTGTATGCAGACCAAGCCTAAAGCCACGAGCCAATGTCACAGACATGTCTGTGCTTTGGACTGGATACCGAGGCTTTCGTTGCCATGGGGAGCCCACCCGTGTTAGTCGTTACTTCAGTAACTATGGTGTCAAAGCCAACGTATTCACCTGCTAGTATCTTCTTTGTCCTCCTAGATAGCATCCAGGATGCCGGTTAATTGCTAGATCCGGCTCCCGTTCATGCATGGCTGAGAGATGTGCGAGGGCTGGAACGATGTAATTTTAATCTTGTGCGAGAACACGACTGGGAGATCTAGACCGTCATTTGTGTGGTGATCGAGACCTTGATGATGAGCTAGAGCTTCGGCTGCTGTCATTGTTTGTTGCTCCTGTTCCCACGATTGCAACTCCGCATCTGGCTACGGCCCTCCCTTGTACTGTGGCAGGAAGAGCCTGTCATGGATCTCAAACGACTGAGCATGGGACGAATAGGTTCAGAAATGGCAGCTACCGATGCTTGTACTGCTGACTGGATCACAGTCTCTAGCAATGTGCCATCAATGTGTGTGACCATGGTAGGCGTTTCCGTCATCACCGCTGTGGATAAAGCTGCTGCCAGCTGTGTAGTTGTAGTCGCTCCGTCAGTAGAAAAGAGAGTAGCAGACAATCGCTTGATCCGTTCAGGTCTGGAGAAGGGAAGACAAGGTGATATTGCTTTAGGAGCAAGCAAATTGCACGGCAATTTCTTCTGGAGACTGAGGAAGAGAGAGAGACGATGCTCATCAGGTTGAACGACTAGTGCGCTTACTCATATCAAGGAAGCTACCAGCTAGACAATGCTAACCAAACAGTGCAACATTCTCACAGTCACATAGTTCAACCACTGGCTATTATTAACATTACAAAGGTTCAACTAACCTTCCGTAATCTTCTACTACTGATGCTAACCTACGTTTACCGTAAACTAACCAGTACACAACACTGACTTTAAGAAAAAGATTACTGCCCAGCATAGTGAGGCTTCTAATCCGGGTTGCACAACAAAAGGGGCGTGGTCATACATGGCTCTCCATTAAACTCTCGTAGCCTCAAACTTCCAGACCAGAGTGCGCGCGAAGCAGGAGAACTCTAGTCTGGACCAAGTCGATACCAAAATGATTTCGGAAATAGCCTTCTAAGCCAATCAGCTCCTTATAGCCGGAATGTCGGTTGTAAATTCTGATTGGTTTAGCAGTAATTGGTTATGCTAAGTGCACTAGCGCTGATTGCGCACGTGTGAAACCCGCATGGGCGGCTAAGTGCATGCCAGAGCCGTGATGAAGACTCTGGTGCACACACACATATTACTTTTAGTTTCAGCTTCAGTTCTTTGATATTTTCAAGCTTGCGGTGAGAGGACATGCACAGCAGCGTCGCTAGACCATCACATTTGACAACTGGTCAAGCGCTAGTCTCGCCAGTCGAGTGGTTAGACTAGCTAGTGGTCTGCCAAAGAATCAAAGAGTCCTGGTTTCATGCCGTCCACCAAGATATCACCGCAAACACGGCAGATGTCTTTTCTTTGTTCGTGAGATCTCATGGCATTTACAAATGATATGTTGATCTAGGTAAAACAATCTTACGCTGTTAGACTACCATTTAGAATCGCTATTGATAAATACTTCCGAAATCGTTTTAGTATCGACTTGGTCCAGACTAGAGTTCACGCGCTTCGCACGCTGTCTGGTCTGGAAATTCGAGGCTAGAACTCTCGGTATATATATATATATATATATATATATATATATATATATATATATATATATATATATATATATATATATATATATATATATATACACAAACAAACCTCATATTTCTCCTCCCACGACCACGTTTCATTATAAGACTTACTTCAAACAATCATTTCCGTGTCCACCTACAAATCAGTATAAGAATGATTCGTGCAAGTGACCAAATGAAACCAAAAGCCTCACAAAGTTCTGTCGCCCCATCCTTTTGTATTGTAGCTAGAGATTGTGTGTACTTGACAACCAAGACTATTTACGCGTCCCGTACTACAGTATGATCAATCCCTTACTACACTATGACTGTTGATAGTCAATGTTTGCCGATATCAATTTATATGTCATTAAGTACCACAACACTGTTGTTACCATGGAACTGAGTGCATACTTATACTGTACATTTCAATTGCCTTGAGTACGATCGCAAAACGACGACTACCTACCAGGGTTAGATACATACTCTAAATTACTAGGAATTTTGCATGTTTACTTCCACGACAGAGTTTCAACAAATAGGTATTGTCTAGCTATAGGATGCGGCATTTCAGTAGACAGTCAGAAAACTTGTTGGACGTGTTAATCACCAACGCCTATGAATACCATAAAACTAGTAAAGATACTACCGTAATTGCCAAGCATAGCAAGGCTTCTAATCCCAGGGTTCTCGCTAGAGATTTTTGGGAGCGTGGCGGGATGGGCGGGTCCACAACGCATGCAGTCCTTGCTCTCTACAGTCGGACATGCGCAATGGAGTCAATCTCAAGTAAGGTAGACTTTGCGTTACAGCTATTGCATGTAACATACATTCAAGTGCCCTGCCCTTGCAAGGAAATCAACTTCAATCGCCAGGAAGCCGTTCTTAGCAATGTTCATAGATTGCGTAGACGAAACTACAGAAAGTTTGACTAGTCGGCGTTGATTGACATGGACCACTGTTGTTGCTTCCCATGAAGCCATGAGTAGACTCTAGGTGTACACTTCCCAGACAACATCCTGAAAAGGTGTGCTTCCTGGATCACTGGAAGGGTATTCGAGACTAGAATCAGAGGCAGTGCATCTGGAACTGCAATCAACAGCTTGTGTGTACAGTACGTCTAAAGCTAGGCTATCATCCTGCGTTATTTTGCAAGAGCCTAGATTAGTGGCTATTGTCACCTTTAGTATTGTGTTTCAGTAGTATGGAATTCTCAAACATTTATTAGCTGTAAGACTTTGGATTCCTAGCTACCGTTTCTGAGCGTGGCACACTCCTACTGGAGCGTGGCGCAGCGCCACGCTGTAGCAAGAAGCCTGTAATCCAGGTCGCACAACAGAAAAGAGCGTGGTCCTATATGGCAATCCATCAAACTTTTGGTATCTCTGTGTGTACACACGAACCTCAAATTTTCCGTGTCTGACTACAGATCAGTATAGGAACGACTCGTGCATGTGACCAAACAGCGACGAAAAAGCCTCATGAAGTTCCGTCACCCCATCCTTTTGTATTGTAGCTAGGGATTGTGTGTACTTGACAACCGAGAAACACCTTCAGGAGCTGAATGCCACCTATAGTCAACTATTCACACGTCCCGTACTTTACTAGAAGTTTGCATGTTTACGGTAATTTCCATGACAGGGTTTCAACTTTCAACAAATACATGTACTGTCTAGCTAGGGCGTGATATTTCAGTAGATGGTCAGAAAACTTTTGTGACATGTTACCCACCAACGCGAGGTGCCTACCGATAACAAATTACTTTAAAATGTTGTTAATTAAGAGTAAATGATGTAATAGCTACTGTAAACCAAGAAATTTTTGGTAGCGTAAAAATTTCGGTACCTCCTAGATATTCCATTTCAGTAACAATCAATTTTCGATATGTCAAAGTCGTTGAATGCTTGAAACTCCTGTGTGGATGTACAGTAGTTGACAGCAAGTAGATATTAAGCAATTGTGCTCAGCATAGCCGGTCCGTGCAGCACAGCAGTTCCTGTACTATTAGCCTCGACACTAGGCCTCCCTTTGCTTTTGGTGGTCCAACCGCGTGAGGATAGCAACGGGACTGTATCACGTGATGTTCTCTCGGAAAAGCAAAGGTAGGCCTAGTAACTCATTATGTCACGTGACAAGCTAGCTTGTCACCTGATCTATTTTGCAAATGATGATTGGTCGACTGTAAATCACATTTGAGTTACTTCCTGATTATTTCCTCTGAGACATACAAAGATCAGTAAACAATCGCCCACCTCACAGGTGTCATTTAGTGTGCTACAACAGCTTGTGTACCGACCCAAGAATATCGTTTGGGCGCATTTGTAGGTTGCAAACAGTTCCAGTATTCTCCCTACATCGCAGCGAGTGAAGGTATCACAGTCACGTGCAGCGATTGCTTCTGGAGTAGCTTCAAGCTGACATCAGCCACGTAGAAATTTCATGCGTAGTAGCAATGACTTTCGATCGATTCCGGGAGCGCGATGATAGTTTAAGACAAAAGCGTACAGTACAGTAGCCTAATCGCTATTGCGTAGTCTTCTAGTCAACGACAAGAGAGGACAGAGTCCGCGCGTTGTCTTTTTGCGTGCGACATGGCCGTACAGTCTTTGCGCTTGTTTCTTTACGCTATCTAAACAGTAAGCAGCATCGCAAAGGCCAGCATGCATAGTTACTGACTGTATTTCGCGCTTTCCGTTCCAACACCGTTGGTATGACGGTATACCTGCTGTAAACGAACACCTGATCTCTTTTTGCAAGTCTTTAGCAATATGAAACAAACCGACAAAGGGTGGGTTTTCCTAATGCCATAATTAGTTAAGTTGCCACGTGACATAATGGCCGCCCTTTGCTTTTCGAAGAGAACATCACGTGATACAGTCCCGTTGCTATCCTTGCGCAGTCGGACCACCGAAAGGAAAGGGAGGCCTAGCGGCGAGGCTATACTACTATAGTATTTTGCATTCAATCAGTCTACCAAACAACCAGGGAAATTAAGTTTGCAATATGTCCCGGATAATCTGACCGTCTGTAGGGCGTACTGCTAGCTTGTATGACGACATCGAATCATCGGCTCACAGTCTAGTAAGTGTTAGAGCTCAGCACATCTTACAACGCATCGTTGACAACTGATCTATTCTCTGTTTTTTTTGAGTGCCTTCCAATCTTAGAGAGATCTAGATACGCCTGCAAAAAGACGAGCAAAACGGCCAATTATGACGTTTGTCGGCCGGTAGCTTCAACTATTTGTATTTCACCCAACCTAGAGAGCGGAGCGAATCCAACCTACTTGCTTCTTAGATGTGCCTGTACTATTGCTTTCTTCAGAACTTCTTGTCAAGGTAGAATCTTCTCTTGTTTGGAGGTGCAAGACCAGGTCAAAGTGGCAATGATTATGGCGGTTTCCGGTCATTTCGACTCGCGGTGTAATCGTACAAGGTGAGTGTTATTGGCATTTGTTGTAAAGCATGTGGAAGACTGTCGTTAGCATGTGCACTTCGATGAGGAATCGGTTGCGTTGGAGCTTGCTGGGTATGAGTTTTCTTGGGCTAACGTTACGTAGTTTGTTGTGAGCGGTCAAAGTAAGTGACATTCTTTTGTTCTTTACATTTTGCCCCACTGATTTTACTCCCTTTATCTGCATGAACGCAGAGTAGAAGAGTTGCTTCATTCACGTGTGTGCTTTCCTAAGCCGTCAGGTCTCGCTGGCACCATGCAAACTACCGCGTATCAACGCTATTAGCTGAACTGACGACAGATGGCACTCAGATTTGGGCGTGACTTGTTGTGTCGGGGCGGGCTACTTCGCGCCATTTAGATATCTGCAGTTGCTTTCACAAATTAGCATGCAATCGTTCCCCTCAAGCTGGCGAGTATCCCACGGCAGCTGTTCAGTTTTGTTGCAGCAAGAATCAGACTGGGTCCGGCTTTTGACATTGGTAAGCTTCAGGTCTTTCTACGTGTAGCTTACTCGTAATATTTGCTTGCTTCACAGTGTCTCTGCATTCTGGCAGTCCTTTGTAGGCAGTGAGGTAGAAAGCCTTGTATCTATTCGTGGTTGTCGAGCCCTCGGCTTTGATTTGTATTCTCCTTTGTTAATTAACTGCATACATACAGCCATTGACCTTGAGTGTGCGGTTGATGTTCCATCATGAGTGGGCAAAGTGGGAGTGGATTTACGCCTCCCGCAAAAAAGGTAGACAGTCAGCCGTAGGAGACACGCACGTATGCGGTTCATGCGAGGTGTGGGTGCAGCTAGGTAGCTCTGCTATGTACAGAGGTCACGGTGGGACTAAAATGCGACACCCTGGCAATGAGCGTAATGCATCCTCCTTTTCTTCCTACTTGTCCCGTGGAAGCAGTAGAGCATTCGATTTGCGACCAGACAGTTGCCTCTGTAAAGCCTGCTTTGCTGATTGTTTAAGAAGACGTACTAGAGAAATCCCTAGATGGCAGAAACAATTTGAGTTTCATTGTGCTGTGTGTCACCAACAGAGTAGTGAAACTTGTACTTGCAGAGAAGTGAAGAATTGGTCTGGCGTCTCAGACATTCCACAGTGCCCTCAACTGGTTTGGAAGAGGTTTTTTGGCTTAGAGCAGGACATGCACTTAGACAGTCCCATTTGTGAAGAACACTTCCAAATGATGAAAACCTATCTAGGATGTCAGCAGTGCAAAATATGTGATCGAGGTGATTGGGATAAAAATTGGGAGATGTTGGGACAACGAGCAGAAGTAGTGTCACTTCTTTTACTCAGTTTGAAGAACTTCCACAGCTATCTAGCAGAGACTGTGTATGTGGAAACTGTGCTGATCGTCAAATAGATATTGCCAGGGACCTTCTTTCAAATTTTGATGATAGCAAAACTATGGCCAAAGTCACCTTGTCAGCTCTCCATACCCTTGAAATCGATGATTATTTAATGTACAAGATATAATATCCTCCTTTGAAGATGCCATGAGAGAGACCAATACCTGTTTAGATAGCCACTCTTTGAAAAAGAAAGTCTTGTGCTTTTGAAGATACTTTGAAAAACACCTGGACAGCATAGATAAGTATCGAATTCATGTTGGTCCTAGAAAACACGGCTACATGGTATATGACAAAACAGTTTTTCACCCAAAGGGTGCTGCAGCTATGTGACAGAACGATCATTGAGACTAGGTCAACATCATTTACAGCCCAGAACTTTCGTAATTTGATTAAGAAACAGTGCAGCATGCTACCTGTTCAGGAAGGTTCAATTATCGCTCACTGTTTCCAGCTGAAGGCAAATCTCTTTGTCATTCTTTAAACCAGTTTATTCACCTTGAGTTAAAACAATGTTTGGAAAGTTGTGCCAGAATTTCAGACACCACTGAGGTTAAAAAGCAATTGAAGTTGCATATAGTCATTGCATTACTTTGCAACATGCTAGATAGGTCTTGTTTTCTTCAAACTCTGCTAGGATTGTTTGTATTTGCTAATGGCCTTAGAGACAGAGGTTTTCAGTTTTTGGGTATGTTTGAGCTTCTGCCATCCATCCAGCACATCAGAAATCATAGTAAACATTGAGCAGCAGAACAAAAGTTGATTAATGAGTTAGATGTGATGCAGTTTTGGAAAGTGACTGTTGACAAATTGGAATTCAAGATGGCTTTTGCAAAGAAAATTTTTAGTGGTGGATACCAAAAGCGAATGCTGCATCTCCTGACAGGCCAAGTTTCACATCATTCCCCACCTGCAGAACCCTGTCCAACTGCTTGCCCATTAGCTAGCTATGAGGTATCTCGACTGCCTAAAAGCTTGCAACAATTAGATTTCTTAGACTTGACCATTTCTGAACGAGCACATTATTGTAAGCTTGCATCAACCGTGCTTTCTGTCATTGGTTCCGCAGATCGTTTGTTTTGCAAACCATCAGAGTGCTCCCAGTCACTTCTCCAGGTCTTATGGACTAGGTTAGAGTCATTCACACCTGCTGAGTCTGATGTGATCAAATATGCAACAGTTAGAGAGGCATACTCAGGTAGACCAGAAGATGTTGCATCATACCTTATTGAACTGAAGAAAGATCTTTGCATAGGTCAGGAAGGCTTTCCATCTTATGTTGTCGTTGGGAGGGAGACCAGCAGCTCTATGCTATCATGAAGAATCTAAAACGTAAGGATCTTGACACTTTTGAATGGCTTTTTCCCGTGCCTGGTGATTGGCATTTTATCAAAACGGTGTCAGAAGTTCTGAAAAGTGTGTTATGGGATGGAGGGTTTCATGATATAGCAGCAAATTGTGGCATGAAGAAGGAGGTCTCAAAGTGGAAGGATATACATCAGATTCTCATAGCATTACTAGAAGCCCTAATGAGAGCTAGTTTAAAAGATTGTCATGATACGAACCTTTTTGACATTTCTGAAGAGTTTCAGGACTGGGGAAAATTTGAGATCTATGTGCAGGAATTATGCAAAGGAAAAAATGAAGTTAGCTAGTTCTGGTGTAATTTGCTTCACTTCCTAATGGTCTACTTTGCCTGTTATATGGCAATTAGATCAGGGAACTGGGTCCTCCGCAATGCCTGCATAAAACAGTCCTGTGACCTGCTCTTTGCATATGCCCGTGATAAATATGAGGTCTTGGCTGTCCAAACACTCAGTCATGTACTGACATACCCTACTGCCATCATCCAGCAATTCGAGCAAGAACACCGGACAGTGTCAAAATTAGGTGTGCCATTTCATAATCAAGCGCTAGATGAATTGCATGAGACCGAAATCAATTGTGGCTTAAAGCAAGTTGTGTCTAGACCTTCCCACTTTCAGGTAGTTGAACTTAGCAATTTCCTAGCCTATCTGGAAAATGTGGTGTCTTGTTTCTGCTCTGATGTAGGCAAAACTCGGAAGTCAAAAATAGTGCATGAAACTCACTTACCAACTATTGTGACACACGTGGTTGAAAAATCATTTCATTTGAAATGTCTTGAAGCTGTTGAGTTGCATAATGTGTTTGCCCATTGTCCCAAGTCACTTGACAAGCCAACTAGGAGTGACCTGCTAGACATAAGAAATGTTGGTAGGAGACGGTTGGTTTCTTGTGTAAGGCAATATGCTTTATGTCCTCCTACAGAAGTTCCAGGAAAACGGAGTAGACAAACCTCCGGACGTTTACCACCCATACATATCGATTTCAAGAGAGAAAGCTAAGTGCAGAAAGCTACTCGTTTGCTGGAAAACGCATATGCACATGTAATTCGTAGTGGACTTGCCCTTGCCCAGACCTGTCCATTACCACTCGCAATAGCAACGGGCAAGGGAGAAATTCTCCAACGACCCAAAAGTTCAATCAGACTATCGTTTGTCAGGGATCCTGTTTTGGCACCAATCTTTGCTACTACATGCTCTCTTTTGACAGCCAATCAAACTGCATTTGACTTTGTTATTGACTTCCTTCGGGTTCTTCATCAGCCCCATCCATCTCAAGGGGTATCCCTGCTTTAATTTTGTCAATACATGTGGCGTCAAATTGTTGTGAAAATGGGATTTTTGCGAGGGGCTGGTAGGGTTACTATTGTCATTGACAAACCAGAATTTCTGCCTCCACCTAGGCAATTACTTCATTCAGTGAGACAAAAGAAAGTTGGTGTCGAAAGCAAGCCATCTGATCAGTTTCCGTCACCGTCTGAGAAAATGCCTCTTAGCAAACAGTATGCCTGTGCCTTGGCAACACCAGATTTCAAAGCAGGCCTGATAGAGTTTGCTGCTGAGACATTCATGCAGTTAGCTAAGGAAGAGCTTCATGTTGGACAGTCTGTTTTGATTGACTCTCCGTCTTTTGAGCAACCATTGTTGCTGTCACCTGGGGGTAGGTGTGAGAAATTACCCAAAAACCAGAAAGGGGAAGGGAATCAAGGTGTTTGGTACCACTCTTGTAAGAGCCCCTTTTCTGCAGTAATAGTGTTTGCTCATGATACGGACATCTGGATGGGTGGACTGGCATTAGATGAGCTGGGATATTTTCTAACAAGTTGGTATATGTTGAGCTAAGACCAAATTCAGAATTTGTTACCATAAGTGGAATATCAAGTGTTATGAAATCTCATCCTAATTTGCAAAGTCTGTCACACCCTGCTGCATGTCTTCTCGCGGTGTACACTCTCAGTGGTACAGACAATGTCCGCTCATTTTTTGGAATGTCAGTCACATCATGCTGCTGTAAAACGGTTTTTGAACAATATTTGTTTTATTTGTTCTGACCAAGAGTTGGTCCTACTTGAAATGAGGGAAGACGGCTATTTCGAATTCTGTTCCTTGTCATTGCCTGCGTGTATTAAGTTTATAATGTGTTTGTACTATGACAAGCACAAGTCTGTCTTTTCCAGTCAGTCTGCATACAGCTTAGCTCTGGCTCTCAAAGATGCTCCTATCTCTCATGAGCTTGCACTAGTTTTGCAGCGGTTAGGATATGCTGTATCAGAGAACATGACCGTATCAAAAGTCCGGCAGTGAGTTGATTTTTTGAGACGCCTGACATTTCATGATAGTAATGGAGGTCAGAATCATGAAGCCAATATGATCCCATCCTTGCCTACATTTCACCAGCATGTACTGCGAGCAGAGTATGCCATCCGGTTGGTATATGAGAGTCGAGAGGAGACCTCATCCTTCCTTTCGTATACTGGCTCTGGCTGGTTGATAGATGAAGGTGGCTCAATTTCTGTTTTGTGGGATACCGGCATAATCAGAGTATTTTAATAAATGTTTCCTACAGATGCACCTGTCAGACGGGTTGCAGTGGGAGCAGAGGAGGATGCAGAAGTTGTTTCCAGCAATGTAGGCCTTGTACCACTAGATGCAGATGCAGAGGCAACTGTAGAAATCCTCACAACAGACATGGCGTGTGCCCTAAATGCAAAGAAACTGTAAGAGGATGACTTGCAGTTAGGCTGGTCTGATGTTGCTGTCATTTCATTCAATTCAGTACCCACACCCTCTGATATCGATGCTTGTGCATCACTACCACTTCAGGTTCATGCCCATGCTGATGATACAGATAGCAACAGCTCAGACACTGATTTAGATTTGGAATGGGATGATGGACTGTCAGAAACTGCAGTAAGCCTACATGGGCAAACCCTTCGTCTGGGGACATGGGCCAGAGTGAACTTCAGGCAGACATTTCTGATGGCAGTGACAATGAAGAGGACTGAGAAACTATAAAGGTATTGTGAAAACTGCTTTGCTGTTGTGTGTTATCAATTCTCAGGATAATATATAATGTACTCGATATAATTGGCACTTTGGTTGTTTCAATTATGTATACCCATGTAGTAGTTTACCTAATTGTAAATAACTTTACATGTCTAATGTGTAATAAGATGGAAATTATAGTTCAAAACATCTGAAAAGGTAACTTGGCTCATCCCTATTGGCAGTGTCTTCAGATCCCTGTGTGTGTGTATGTAGGTGGAGTCACACTGGTCAAGAAGTGCCTCTTTCTGTTCTCATTAGGTGCTCACTGGTAGCGTAATTGCTAAGTCGACGTCCGTGTCAGACCAATATCTCTATACTTACTTGGCCATCTGCATGCTGTAATTGCAACGGCGTATCGTACTAGTTTGTTGCAATAGCAGTTGGCGTATACTGTGTTAGAAATATTCTAGCACAGTAAATGACAGTCTACTATGCCTTACCGTCGACATCCATATTTGTACTGTACATGTGTGATTGGTATCTCTGCAAGCAGTTGGTACGTTGTATTTCTACTTACGTGTTGCGATACATCTGTAGGGACATCTCGCGTATATGTCCCTTCTTGAGTTTGCAGGGTAGTCACAACAACCGAGGCTCTGGGGCCCATGTGCCGGTCAGATAGTGAGGGCTTCTGTTCGACTGGAGCTACAATGAATGGCAAAGCTCTGCCGTGATAGAAATACGTGTGCGTGGTTGAATCTCTAGCTCGTCTTGTTACCCGAGTCTACTGCATGTGTATACGGGACCTGTTCGAACATAAATTCTATGGTTGTTTGGTAGACTGCAATTATCCGAATCCGGCGTTCATTTATCCAAATCCGGCGTTCAATTATCCGATTCAGGCGTTCAATTATCTTATCCGTTGCGTCTGATGAACTAGAATAACTTACATAGTCTGTGGTTGAGCAGCTGCTGAAATACTATTCATCGATATATCAGCTGTCTCTACGCACTAATTTGTAACATTACTCTCCAAGCACATGAACGTTGTGGCTGCGTACTTCTTGATCGTCGCGATCTAACAAACCTTCCTTGGTTGCAATGGAGTCACCTTCATGTAAGACTATTGTACATCTATCCTATGCACTGACATACGCTAATGGTACGTAACACTACATAGTACTGCTCAACGGTCCATTCGCCCGCATGCATGTAGATACTATAGACTAGATACCGTACTACATAAAATAAAATAATCTACATGTCTTCCAGCCTAATGGCCATAGAAGCCTTCACCGTCAGAACATGGTAAAAAGAATTCAGGCAACAAGAGGGCGTTATCGCTTGGGTGGCTCCTTCGGCAAGATGTGTAAGCAGCCGCTGTCTAGCTGATGATAGAGTCTGACCTTCTGTGGGCACGACAGGGTCAAGTTGGCTGAGGCTACGTTTGATATACGCTTTCATGTTCTGAAAGCAATATTTGATTGGATTCAGACAACAGCTGTATGGCGGAAGTCTGATAAGATGCTTGTCGTCAGCTGTGTCGATACCCACTCACTGCTCCACACCTCGATGACAAAGTGCGTTATTAAAGACAATGTATGTTTTCGCATTCTGTTGGCCGGCTACTAGCGGTTGCCCAAAATTGCAGCCAAGCCGCGATGAACAAACTCGTCAAAGTTGTCTTGCTTTGATCCTCCTACAATTGTCCTAATCTGCACGACGCCTAGTCCTGGGCAAATTGCGCACACTATGGTTATGCGTGGCGTCCTCTGATCACTAACAACTCTTGCTGAAAGCCCTCGAACAGATCTTCCACGTGTTCTTGCAGTATACAAGCCGAAACCGCATTCGTCCACAAAGCAGACTCTAGCGCCATTTTCATGCTCGTGTTGCAGCCACTGGGAAAAGCTCTTTCTTTCTTCTTTTTAGTCTGTGCTACATTTCTTCGTTCAGGAATTAGCTCTAACTTCATTGTAACCAGACAACCTTCCAGTTTTCTTGCGATGGCTGACGTAGAGACCTCAATGACTGCTTCGTTTTCCAGCAATTGTTTCATTTCAGACAGTGTTATATCGGGGCGATTCTCCACGGCTCTCAGTAAAAGATGGATGGATTCTTGATTCAGCTTTTGACGGCTTGCTCCTCCCCTAGGTTTTGCAGTGTACTGAAGCGTGCTGTATATTCTATAGGCCATGTCACGCTTCACACCGTACAACACTTCCACTTGGCGGTAGGTAGGAAAGGCCTCTCTGGTGGGAGTTAATCAAGAGCGCTCGAATTTCATTAGTAATGGCTTTTCCACCTCGTCATTTTGAAGCATGACCAAGCATTGTAAGAAAGACATTATGAAAGAAATGTGCGCGGTTTATAATTAGACTATTATGTGTCTTAGTGAATGACTGAACAAACTAAAGCGACTAAACCTCGGATAATTGAACGCCTGAATCGGATAATTGAATGCAGGATTCGGATAATTGAACGCAAAATACTATAAAGTTTGACGTTACTAGTAGTGAGTGCAGTGTGCATGCTACTATATATTACACACGTGTGTTGTTGAATTGCCCAGCTCTAACAAGTGTGCGGGATGACAAGCCTTCTGAAATGGCTAGAGAAGGTAAATCCAAATCTAAGAGGCGAGTTACCCAATACCAAGAACTGTCGACCTTCCAGACCCCAACGTTGAGAAAACAGAAACAGACGCGGCAGAATGCACCTCACCAAATGCAGAAATTGATGCTTTTATGTGAGACTGCCGCAAGCAAGAGCAAAAGAATTCATTTACAGTATCGGCAATACGGCTCTGAACTGAGTGCAAGTATGGCGAGGTACGTTGACTTGCATGGCTGCAAGCTGCCTCGAGGCACTCTTCATCCAAGTTAGGGCATAAAGTCCCGTATACGACGATACCATGTCCCCGAACATTGCTGCTGGCTTACACAAAATTTAGGTAGAGATTTATTTTCAGTACCTCATAAGTCATACCGAAATTACCGAAAATACATCGCCACCAAAAATTTCTTGGTTTACAGTATACAGAAACTGATAATGACAATTTCAAAACTTGTGGCTATGTACCACACCCATGCACATCAATGTATAATCACCTACATTCACATGTGCGCACGCGCGTGCACGCACACACACACACGCGCACACACACACACACACACACACACACACACACACACACACACACACACAAACTATCGTTATCTCTTACTGCACAGATATGTGCACACCAAGGCTTAATTAGAACGCATTGGACACTTGTCCTTCAGTCTTATCTCTTATCTTAAAAAAAAAGACAACGAAATCATCAACACAGGACAATGAAATCATCAACATTGATTACACGTTATAAAACAAATATGAAGCCACACTGTCCCTGACAACCATATCTACCTAATATGCCAAAAACAGCAAGGTGCACTTTCTTGCATTGTCTGGAAGAACAGGCAGCAGTGATAGGAAGACAACAAAGTGTAGATGATCACCACTTTATTTACCCACACACTGATGACTGTTCCTTTCTCATGATTTAATGATTTGACTATGTAGATAAACCTGAAGTTAGAGATCTAACTAATTTAAACAGTGCAATTCTTGCTTCACTTGTTGATAATAACAGCAAACAACTAGCCTCGACGCTAGGCCATCTTTGCCTTACGTGATAGAGTAACGTGCGCGACTATGCATAGGAGTCACAAGACAGGAAACAAAGTTGCCATGTAAGGTGAAGATTTGTATAGCAAACAACTATATTTTTGTTGCAAGCAACATGTGACACCACATGTATAGAATTGGCCAAGTAAGTGTGAGCAGGACTAGCATAAATGCATTTGAGATGTCATCCTTGTGTTGACGATCACTGCAAAGTAGACCTTGACTGGAAATTTGCAGTGAACAAACAAAAAACCAAATCAGTTGTAATGTCAGCTATGAGCCGTAAGAAACAAAACTTTCCTAAAAGTCATGTGACCAAATGGGAAACATAATTGAAGAAGGCTGTACCTGCATGTGTACATATCTATCTATGTCTGCTTTAAAATCTGTCACGTTTCCAAAGCCATCATGTCCAATCACAGAGCAGTATTCACATTTGGTCGTATGTGGCTAGCATAATGGACAAACAAGCAATAACAAACTGCCAACATTCATGAGAGGTCTTTCACCAGAACAGTCTAATCCATGTTTGCAATCACAAAATCTTGTTAAACATGAACAACTGAAACCTACACATCTGCAATGGCCAATGTAAAGGCAATCATTTTTCCAACTCACTAAATTATATAGGATTAATTAACACAGAGTGATATCCACATTCCATGCCTTGAATTTCACCATTTGACAATGACAGACAATTTGAGCAAATTTATAAGATTGTAGTCAAGTGAAATAATAATCACTTTGTACAATTTTAGATAGATTTCTTCAAGTAGCGGATTCGAAAGCAAAATGGCATCTAAATTCGTAATACTTCGCAAGAAGTCAACAATTTCTCCAGTGGGACCATAATGTGGAATTGAAAGTAAAACGCATCTTCAGTTACTAGTAAGTAAACTCTTGCATGCTAACCTTCTTATGCTCTTGTAATGATCATTAGCCTGCAAACCACACAACCAGTGCCATATTGCAAAGATTTGGTGAAAGCACTTTTAGACCTAGTTAGTATTGCCATGAGTTACCTGCTGTGTAACATGTACCTGGTTCCCATGAGTACAACTGTAAATACCAGAAAACTGCGTTGTCCATAAACAGTAGGTCTAAGGATCATAGCAAAGAGAAAACATTCCAATGCCTAACAAAGTCAAAAACTGCGTTGAAGTTGGTTTAAGAGTAGCAGTTTACAGCTGTGCAAAATTCACATGTTGTAAACCATTATATAGGTAGTAACTTCCACTCGTTCGTAAAGAACACCACACAGTACTCTCTGTAGATCAAACCACAGTAGCACAATGCCTACCTAGCAGTCGATAGATAGCTCTCGTTTACGTAATCAAGGCTCGAAAATCAGTCCAACTAGTTGTCGTTTGACGAGTTTCCAAAATTTCAGGTCGTCAAATTTTTTAGTCTAGGATGTCATGTTGATATCAATCATGGTGTTTATTGGTCCACCGCCATTTTGAAATTTAGTGCAGTGCAAGTATACAGCGCAGTATTTCGTACTTCACAATAGCATGTAACCAAGGGTATCCAACACATACCGCTGAGCCAATGAATACGAGGTGTTCAGAGCTAAGACATCTTCGCCGAGGCAGGAAAGACATAGTGATAGCTAATTGGAGTAGTGATTAAACGCATACCACCTCTCTTTGTCAAAACAAGGCGGGATTTCAACCAGACTTCCACATATCACATTGCAGAAGTTGTCCGTTTCTTGCTATTAAATCGTTCCTATTTTGACCTCAGGATTACCATTGTCTCTACTTCCTCACGTGCTCCCTGGTCAAAAACTTCATGCCTTTACTCTGTTGGAATCTTGAGATGGCTCTCCCACTCCCTGTTTCATTATCCGGGATATGAGCAGTTTGTATGTACACTGCTGTGGTGTATAATTTACTACGCATACGTGTCATTGTATGACAAATGTCCCAATGCGAGTGTCAAAGCGGTGTACAGTACAGCTACCTGCCTGCATACCGAGAAAGCCATTACAAACTAGCCTTGGTCTGGTCTAGTCGTCATTTGACGACCTAGACTACAACACTAGTCGTCAGTTGTAAATTTGACTCGTCAAATGACAACTTGACGACCTATTTTTCAAGCCCTGGTAATGCTTAGCTGTATTTCAACTAGCTAAAAGCATAAACATCGTGGGAGCTCAAATGAGTTTTTAGAAGTTTGGTCCAGATAAGAATAAAGGTGTCAGACAGAATTGCAAACACAATTGGATGGACAAACAAATAGACAGACAGACAAACAAACAAACAAACAGACAGACATAATAATATGAACAGACCAACGTTTCATCATTACAATACTATTGCACAGTTGAAAACCACAAAACAAACTCAAAGCATCCAGTTAACTACTGTATCACATGTATGCATGTCTTACCCACAATAACATTCAATGTAAATGACTTTGACACTATAGAGCCATTAGCTGTGGTATATTGACATGTATACACTCCACTGTCAGAGGCACTACTTGACTTGATGTAGAGCCGCTGCACACCATTCTCATACATCTGATATACACTAGCATTCTGTGCACTTGAAGATGGTACATCATTGGTTGTGTTGTGTTTCCATTGCAAGAGAGCATTAAAGTTGGTCACATCAGGACTGACACCACAATCAATAGGATTAGAGTAATCTTGATTATCATCAACAGCCACACTTGTTCCTTCAATATTCACCTTATTGTCTAGAATAGCAATCTCCAACTCTACAACAACAAAACATTTTACTCTTCATTCAACACCTACCTACACCACAACATCATCTAACCATAGTTGAAAGCCACCTCACACACATGAAGTATGAGATTTGGCACTATTCTCTGTAAATTAATGTATCTTCCCCAAACTGGTGAGTTGCAGTTAACATCTCGCCATATTGCAATAAATGAAGAGCCGTTATATGGAGCCTTTCCACAATTGTGGTTGTCATTCCCATCGTTTGTTAAGCTGTTACCAACATAAACACACACATTTTCACCTCTAATGCCTATAGGAATAATTCTAACACGTGACACAAGATATTCCTTTTGCAAGTCAACTCGAAGCCAAGGATTTAAGGAAGCTTGTGAAGCAGCACAATCAGTACCAACAAGTCTCTGTCCAGTATAATCTTTTGGATTGCCATCTATAGCCTTTGCAGCAACAAAATCAGAACTGTAGACTGAACTCATGGTCACTGTTGCTCCAAGAGAAGCAGATAGATTGGTAGCCATACCTACATCACATAAACATTACACATAAAGCAACAAATGTGACTTCCACCATAACAGTAATCATACAAGATGTGACTATGCAGATCTCAGTCGATGGTCCTGTACACTTCTGACCACTCATAATCTGCCGAGTTCTGGTGCCATTTCCACATTCAACACTACATGAACTCCAACTACCCCAACTGCAATCCACTGGAAACACAACACAAGACAGTCAATAGAACGTTACTCATTCATCAAACTTTGCAGTTAAAATTATGATTGAACTAATGATTTCAGGCATTGTTGCCAGTTTAGTGATAGCTCTAACGTTCACAGATGGCATAACATGCACTCAACACTCAACTAACAAAAGGTGTGCTACGGCGGGCTGCATACAACTATGTACGCTATTCAATGACTCAGTGTTCAAAATAAATGTCAGGCATTGAACATTTCTGTACACTTTCGACCTTCAAATTCTCTTTCCAAAGCTGCGACTGAGGAAACAATTTGTCTGGACCTTTTACCATACTCACTCAATTATTATCCCAGAACTCAAGTAAGCCTCCATGGCTGAGACTCTAACATTGTCACACTTCTTAGTCCTTTAATTAGTGCTAATTGGCATTTTCCACAGTCACTGTTGGCTAGACTTGTTAATATTCAACTTGCATGCCTGTTGACCTTGTTAATTAAAGGCTATAGATACCAGCATAGAAGATTGGGTTTCTATATTGTACCAAAAAAATCCTTTTATATTCTACTATATTTTACTAGTGATGATTTGAAGCTCTAAAAGTGTAGTAGTTACATCCCTCCATTCCTAGATATCTGTCATCAACAGCCTATTAGTAAGCGATTAGTCTCCATCATTAGATGGGGAGCAGAACGACATCAAAACACATACTAGACCATCTCCCCACCAAACAGACAGCAAACGAGGAGCAAGTCTGGCTACGCAAGGACTAGTGCCTATATAATACAAAAAATTCTCACTGTCCCAGCCGACAACCACTCCCTTCACGTTAAGTTCCTCTAGAATAATGCAGTGAGTAGGAAACACTATTGATTTCGCGTTGGCCCAGGGGCATCGCATAATAGGGACTAGAAGGGGCTGAAGCCCCACCACTTTTGGGGGGCGTTTTCCTTTTTCAATATCAAAGACTGGAGCCAAAGTCTCAGCAGAGAGTCAGTCCCACCACTTTTTGTGCCCACGCGACACCCCTGGTTGGCCAAATATCATTATGCATTACAGACAAATTTTCATTGTTTATTTCTGACAAAGACACGTAATTGCAAACACAAATAGACTGTTGTGGTAAAAACTGTCATGAACTTTATTAGCTGCTTATATTGGTTGTCTGCAGTTGTGGTGTGCAACCAAAGGGAAGTACTGCTCAGAAGGCATGGTACACTCCAAACACACACCCAAGAGTACTTTTAGAGTGTAGTCTTGATAAGCACGCCCCTTCGCAAAGGGGCGTGGCTAGCGGGACTAGAATGTTGTGACCAGAAGCTAGCAAGCATTTATATTTTGAGTGTACCCTAGTTATTTGCTAAGTCACGTGACCATTACAAATTCCTGTTTCTTATGGCTCATAGCTGAAATCATAGAAACCATAACTGTACTATTATTGTGATCACCACAAATGATCACCCGGATAATCAATATATCACTTGTCACATCACTTTCAACACACTCTGTTCTCCAAACTTCCAAACTTCGCACCCTAATTAATTAACACTTGCCAAAAAATTCGTTGACACCACCGACGCTTTACAGTAACATAAGTAAACCTACCGTTTGTAGCTCCCTGCAGAGAGACAACTATTCCATGAACATCATCCGCACACAAAGGGGGTCCCGCTGCGACATGAGCACTTCGGCGTACGATAATCGAGTGTATCAAAGTGCTAGTTGACGCTAAACTAAAACTGTGACGAGCTCTGCAGCAGCCCACGTAAACGTCGGTGAGTAGGAAAGGTTTTCTCTCACCTCACACAGTAGGATATAGTTATAGCAGCTTACCTGCGCAAACGCCGTGCAAACACAAAAGCAAAAGACAAGTCGCGGACAGCAGCAAGACTTCCTTCATTATTCCGTGATAGTCCGCTATACGGGATAGCTAAGCATGCGTTTGAATCCCGGAGAATAATATAGCGTCTGCTAATGAGTCAAAATTGTAAAGTGTGCTAAAGTTTGATAACGCACGTTAATAAAACAATTGACATCAATAACATTACTATAAATAATTGCGATTACAAAAATTTCAAAATCAAAATTTGGGAGACCAAGTCAGCGCCTGCTCTAATTAATTAATAAGGTTAGAACTATTACCAGGAGACTATCGTGGTATTGCTGAGGTGTACACCACATGTGGTAGTAGGTACACAGTGACACTACACTGTGTACCGTGGCTAGAAAAAGGCAAGCACTGCAGCAATCTCGCGCTTGCAAATTGTCGTCCGTCCGTGTTTTAGTGTAGTACTTGTGGAGATGCACGCGTACTGTACGGTACCAGGTAAACACTAGAGTACTGGCACGCCCAGAAGCCACCTACTCGAGAGTAGACAGACTCATGACTCCGACACAACAATGTAGTAAGGTTGTATAGATACTGGACATGAACAGTTGAACCCATGTCTAGCAATAGACAGCTAGAAAACAAACCAGCTGCAAAGATTTCTTATCACGGAAGCATGACGGAAATACTAGGCAAGTTTGTTATCTAAAACAAAAAGGTTGTGTAGGCAAGACTCGACGGGAGACTAGACTAGTAGTAAGATACCAGTGTCAAATATACGGTACGGGAACTTTCGAAAGATAATACAGTCGCGTGTCACTTATCGGACGTTCACTTATCGGACACGCCGAGCTTGTCATGTGAGTGATCCACGTGCATGTGTCAGTTGTTTCTTGAAACAAGTTTGAGAGTGAGTTCAAGCGTTTTTTCTCGTTGTATTCTACATTCATCTACATCTACATTCATTCTACATCTACATTCAGTATACCTAATGTGGAAAAATGCCGTATAATATGAACAGTAGTTGAGTTTGTAACAGCTTCAGTTATCCAACATTTTGACTTATCCTCCCAAGGAGCTCGGATAAGTGACACGCGACTGTAGTGGCATCGCTACAGTACTGATATTTATGAAATCATAAGTTCCTATATTTCAAATAAATTAATTAAATGATAAACAATGCATCAATATCCAATCAACAAGTTGGACAAAGTAAACTGAACATTTGAGGCAACTCCAACTCAATCATGCCCACAGGCAAATGAACGAGTTCTATAAAATCAGTAGCAGCAAACATATCAAATATTACTAGACAACAATGCCCAGCTTAGATATTGTAAATGTTTAATTCCGCCATGCTAAACACACATGCATGGCAAGCACTAAGAAAGGCATTTTAAACATATAAATAGCCACAAATCATCAGAAAAGTTCTCTCCTTTATTACATTGAGATCAAAGTGCCGATTCAGAATCCATACTATCATACAACAGTTCCTCATTCTTCCTGTTTCGCTGAGCTGCAACAGCTCTAACCTCTAGATATCCACATGATTCAGCACTGCTGCCTGCACCTGTAAGAGCAAATCTGATGTGCTTATCCAAAGTAACTCTCTGGTTAATACTAGACTTGAGTGTGTCCTAGGTTATTCAGTGATATACGCAAGACAAGACTCCTACATGCACAAGTCAATAAATCTTACTCTGGACCTCAAAAGTGAAACATACGACCCTCCAATTACAATAAGTTCTCGTAAAACATAAGTTATGTGCAACTGCTGATAAACTATCGTTAAAGCCATCAGAACCAATACTCATGCACTCCTTAACTCCCGCTTATTTGGCACCTGTCATGGCCACTAATTAGATCTATAGTAGTGTTCTGTCAACAAAATACTACATTAGTGATGAACTCTAAATCTCTGACTGCAAATAATTATTAAAGGTGCTCACCCATGCAAGCATAGACACACTCACGCAAACATGATTTCAACTTGTGTCATAACAAAGCAGAGCAAGCGAACATCTTACGCTGCACCACATTTTATGACATACAGTCTTTATTCCAAGTATAAAGAGAAATGAGAATTGTGTTCTTGTGCACCACGGCAGTTTTGCTCCTCGTACTTTATATTTCAAGAAAGCTAATGACAAGAGTGTTAGATTCTCTATACACACATTTACCATTTACCATCTTGAGATAGCTTGAACGACAAAGAGCTTTCTTGATCGTTTTCTAGTTCTACATAACCTGAAAATGGGTGGAGCACAGAGCATTTACTGTGATGGCATGTGAACTCCAGCGTAAAAGAAGACATGGAGAGTGCCGGGACGTCTGGCATTTAAGGAGGGAAGTACTTCTCAACGCTTGACTTCAGCCAGCATATAATCAAGTACCACTAGATAACGGTCAGTGCACTTTTTGACCATTCCACTTTTAAATTTAGTTTGGTTAAAACTTGAAAAGTAAATTGTGCATTTCAATTATTGGACCAAGTTTTAAGTAAATATTAAAAATTACAAAATTAAAAATTGAGTTACTACATATAAGAATCAAAATACAAAATTGAAAATGACAGCTGCAATTTCCGGCCAAGTATATTCTATGTAGTCTTCAGTGACAGCACCTGCACTTGATATAAAGCAATTTGATTGATGGCGCCTACAGTCTCATTCAAGGTGTACACTATATAAGAAAGGGAAAAAGACCAACATCATGAAGCCAATGTCACATCAACTGGGACTATTTTCCACCCTCTTGTGTGCGAATTTCTTGGTCTGTGATCACCACACAGTTTGGAAGTATTGAAGACCATCGCACGACATCTATCTTTCAAAAGAATTTGACAGTCAGCCAGGCAGTCAGTAACATACATGAACAACTGTTGGTGAAACTCTGGCTATATAACGCCAAAATGATATTGCATAGACTGGCTTTAGATTGTACAGACATGTTTTTCGAATAATGTGTGTTAGATACCCACGTAGGTGGGTTTATATATATATATATATATATATATATATATATATATATATATATATATATATATATACAGGTGAAAATCTCAATTAACACGCTGATGAGATAGCAGTTAGCAATAACGATCTAGGATTCTATAGAGAAGCAAATTTTTGTTCAGTTGATGTGGCGTCTTTAATTTGTCGAATGTACACTTGCGCTAGTAGAGGGATTTGGTTTCTAGCACACTTGCAGAAATGGTAACGGTGCACCTAGCTGTACTCAAGCTAAAGTGATTAGAATTGTACTTGCCTATATACACAATGCACCTGCACTTGCCATAAGCCCTAAGCCAATTAGCTTGTTTTTAGCACCAATTACTCAACACAATAAGAACACAGAGTATAGCAGACCACTCAGATAATGATCTCCTGGATACAGGTATTGTTGCCAAACAAATGGGCGATCTGAGGTAGATGTAACAAGAACAAGGAGCTCGACTAATTCAACAGAAACTCTCTCCATGTTCATCATGTGCTAATTATTGTTTCTAGGGAATAGTCCCTTTTTAAACAAGATAGCTATGTGTACACCTGTGCCACAACCCTAATTGCTTTGTATACACCTAGAATCCACGAATTACGCCACATACATCAACTGAACAAGAATTCGCTTCCCTATATAGAGAATCCTATAGATGGTTACTGCATGCATACCTGCTATTTCATTAGTATGTGCTATTTCAGCGGTTTGTCTGTCAATTGTCACCTAGAGAGTGTACACCTTGGTGGAAATGGTGCTAATCAAATTGCTTTATCACGTCCAAGTGCTGTCACTGAAGACTAGATAAAATATACTTGGCTGGAAAGTGCAGCTGTCATTTGTATTTTTGATTTTCTTATATGTAGTAACTCAATTTTCAATTTTGTAATTTTTAATATTTAGTTAAAAATTCGTCCAAAAATTGAAATGCACAATGTACTTTCAATTTTTAACTAAACTAAAAAAATTGGAAAATGGAATGGCCAGAAAGTGCACTGACCAATAACGCTTCCAGGAAATATACCACCATAAACACCTCAAGAGGACTGCCATGCGGTATCACATCAGCTCCAAGTACTGTAAATCAACAATTTGGTAAGCAGAAAACTTTCGAAAGTGTCCAAATTCACCATTTCATACGCAGCCAACTTTGTAAACGTTGATGAACGTAGCCACTTTTCTGTGCAGAACATCAACACCAAATCAACAGGATTAAAACCACAGCACCACTGGTAAGTATCTGCTAAGTGTACGTAAACATCTGCTATTGCCTAGGCTCACCAACTAGATGTCAGTCTGTCTGGCAAGCATGATACGTGATGATTATTAGCTCTAAATTAGTAAGCATTTAACTTTAGTAAATCTGAGATCCCTTACAAAATTTACAAAAGTTAGATGCTTACGAAATTTTGTTGATTTACAGTATATTTCAGAGAGTACTGGAAGGAGTGCTGAAGGGAACCACAACAAACAACTACCTTCATGATATTCTAGTAGCAACACAGTCAAAGCAAGAGGATATGCAGGTTCTTGATAATGTGCTGAGCAGGCTGAATGAGACAGGTTTCCGATTAAAGACGGTGAAGTGCATCTTTATGACCAGGTCAGTCACCTACTTGGGATACATCATTTGATGAACAAGGACTGCATCCGGATCACATCAAGGTCAAATCGGTGAAGAAAGCGCTGCAACCAAAAGATGTGACAGAACTCCAAAGTTAAATTTCTGGGCTTAATCAACTACTATAACCAATTCATGCCTAATCTTGCCAACATCTTAGCATCCTTACATATCAGTTACTTTGCAACGAGGGCAAAATGGGAATGGACTAAAAGCAGAGCAAGACCTTTGAAGAAGCAAAGCAACAGTTGATATCTATGAGAGTATTGGCTCACTATGATGCGGTCAAGCACCTGGTGTTGGCTTGTGATGCCTCACCATATGGTCTGGGAAGCATATTGTCATACAAGATGGAAAATGGGAGCAAACGCCCAATTGCATTCGCCGCATGCTCACTGAATGACACGGAGAAGAAATACCAAAAGGTTGACAAAGAAGGGTTAGCCCTGGTATTAGGTATCCAAAAGTACCACAAGTATCTTTTCAGAAGGAACGTCACATTGCTCACAGATCACAAACCACTGTTGGGTTTACTCAAGGCAGAAAAAGGTATTCCAGCCACGACATCAAAGATGCAGCGTTACACATTAAAATTGGCAGTATACCAGTATGATTTGCAATAACGAGAAAGGTCCAAACACAGCAAAGTGGATGCACTGAGCCCACCAGAACACCGGCAGAAATACCACGGAGAAATCATTTTAACCATACAACGATTGAATGCTTCACCATTTACAGCCAAACAGATTGCAGACATAACATCTTGAGATCCCTATTTCTCAGGTACAACTCTGGATACTACTACAGGTTGGCCATGCAAGTCGCCAAGAAGACAGGAGGACTGCCAGTCTCCAGAACTGCCAGTCTCCAGAACTGCCGGCTCTGTGGCAGAGACAAGGGGAAGTAACGCTACAGCAAGGATGCATATTGTGAGGACATCGCGTGGTGATACTCCCCAACAATAGAACAAGGCTACCATGGAGACACTACATGAAGGGCATCTAGGAGTCTGTCGGACCAAAGCCCTGGCAAGGAGTTTCCTGTGCATGGTGGCCTGGAGTAGACACAGCCATAGAACGAAATATCAAGGCATTCTCAACATGTCAAGAAACAAAGAAGTCACCAATGAGAGCCCCATTACAACAATGGGGATGGCGACAAAAGCCTTGGACACGACTCCATATTGATGCCGGGCTGTTCATGAAAAAGACGTTTTTAGTAATTATTGATGCCATGTCCAAATGGATGTACAGATAGTCAGCGCAGCCACCAGCCAAGCCACTATCGATAAAGTTAGAGCCTCAATAGTCATACATGGAATTCCAGAGTGGATAATGGCAGTTGTTTACGAGTGCAGAGTTTGAATTGTTTAGCATGGCTAATGGAATCACTCATACCAAAACAGCCCTCTATGTACCACACAGCGTCCAATGAACTGGCAGACAGAGGAGTACAAACATTTAAGGAGGGAATAAAGAAGACAAAGAAAAGAAACGTTAGAAGGAAGGCTGCAAAAGTTCCTAATGGAGTACCGAAATACGCCACACACCACAATGAGAGTGACACCGGCATGAATTGCTGTTAGAATGGAACCAAAAAATGTTGCTAGACCACATCCGCCTTAATCTAGCTCAGCCGAGGTTGGGTCAAAACAAGCCAAGCAAAAGTACCAGCATGACCAACACAGCAAGGACAGGAGCTTCTAGCAGGCCAAGCCCTTTAGATTAAAAATTTTCGACCAGCTCCGAGATGGTTAGCGGCTACAATTGAAAGCCAGCAAGGACCGCTGTCTTTCAGCAGCCAACTGCCAACTGGACAACTAGTGCGATGACACCAAAACCATATTCACAACCGACTACTAGGGAACAGCGACGAACAGACATCAAGTCAAAGGACCAACTCCAAAGGGAAGAAGAAAGAGAATCACATTTGGAAGACGCGGGAAAAGAACCCTACAATGAAACAGAACACAAATTGATTGAGCAAGGAGGAGAACTGGACAACAAGGTAGGCAAGGAGACAGAGGCTGAAAAAGACAGCAAACTCCTCAATCAGTCCAGAGCTGCCTAAAACTCCAAGAGCTGGAAACGACAGTGAAGTGGGGGTTCGCTGTTCCCAATGCGGGAGGAAGCCGCCTGAAAGACTGGACTTATAAGTTTTATTGTTGTTTTGTTTGGGTTTAGTTTAGCTTTTATATAATTAGTTACCGTAAGGGGGAGATGTAGTAGTTTGCGGGGGCGCTGATTCGGGGACTTCGGTGTGACGTAAGGCCCATTATACGGTGTACTATAGGTGGTAAGAAGAGTGGTAATTAAATATTCTACAGATACCCATAAGGACTGGCTAGAATTCAAGAGTAGGCTACACTTAGCGACAGACGATGCGGTACGTAGTGGTGTTTCTTCTACAGAAATTCAACAACTGCAAGACAGATGTAAGCGTTGGTACACTGATAAGCTGGTGTAGAGCTTCCTAAGTGGTAGATGTTCGGATGTCATCGCAATAATGCTGTGCTCCACCCATATGGGTCACGTGCAACAAGGAAAAGCTCAAAAATCACTTTGTTGTTCAATAGCAAGCTATCTCAAACCGGTAAATGGTAACTGGTATGGATAAAGACATGATTTCAAGTTTGGGTGGGTGGGTTTGCGCGTGCGCGTGAATTTGTGAGAGGGCACCTTAAATAATAAGTAGACATGCAGCCGTTGCCTCGGTTGTAAAGCATGGCTAATGCGCATGTATTGTCTGCCCACATAGATTCACAAATTAGACATGTGAAGGCTCTTCATACTAAATATACTTTCACTAACTCCTGATAATCGCAGTATTATATCAGAGTCTGTTGTTTGCACTTGTTTCAATAAACATAACAAAAGTAAAGTAGCTATACAAAACACAATGCCATCATGAACAAAGCCTTGACAAGTAGTAATTAAATTATATAGTACGCAATTTCACATCATGTCACTATTCTCACCTGTAGTAGCATATGAGCTATTAATTGTCATTGCATCTCGTTGCTTTTATCCAAACATTCACTTGTTCCAGATGTTGCTTTAGAATTGGCAATGACACTATCATATTTCATAGGCACTAAAGATTTTGACTCATTTCTTGTGCACCTGTAATTCTTCCTGTATCACACATACCATCGTAAAAGTTCAATATTACAAATATTTGTAACTTAAATATTTCACCTCAGAAAAATGAAAAGTACGATGATTAGCATGAGAACGATGACACTTAGTGTAACAGCAATTATTACTGAGTTTGATACTCATCCAGATGATGACTCATTTTCTGCAGGCACAGTCGTGTACCCTACACATACAAACTCAATCCAACACTATGCGAAATTTAACCTAATCAGTAACCAAATACATCTCATTGTTTATAACTACTAATTGGAGCTGTGTTTACACTCTCACTTCCCAGATGTGTACTTAAGGAGGGTTTGGGGGTGGTGTGGTGGGTGGTGGTGGTGTGCAAACAAATCGGCCCACTTCAGTCAGAGGTCCACTTGTACAGTACCTCTGAATGTATACGACCAAATCAATCAGTCAATGGCGGATCCACAAGTGTTTATGCCGGAGGCATAAACTTGTAGCATAGATATTTTCAATGTATAATATTATAATTGTAATTTTTAGACACTCAGACTCTATAGTTCGTTATAGAGCTTTAGCTGCCTCGTTGTATTAAACAACAATTACATTACTTCTATACCCAACCACCTAGATTTTGTTCTATTCATCACTGTCAACGCTTGAATCTTCCAACTCATCTTGCAATTTAATCTGGCAGCAGCAATATCCGAGACTTTCCTTTGGCAAAGTAATCTCTACTGCTGCTGATACAGTAAATTTGCATGCAATATTTGCACCAGCTGTATACAGAAGCTGTAGCTGCTTAAGAGCTGGCCTGCACGGGTCCCACGTTCGAGATGCAGATTTAGACTCCAAGATTCTTTGGCGCGTATGTGCAGTGTATATCATGATTACATGTAAACTATGCACATTTAAAATGTCTTCCAATAGACCTAGTAACTAATAAATTAATTCACTAGAATAGAGCATGTTGAGCTGATTGGGAAGTCCACTAGAGCATTAAAAGAACCGACCCATAAATGCCCCAATTATGCCCCTGCTTCCACAGCTATGAGCATTCTAAACAACACGTACGATATGATTAATTGTTGCAAGAATTACGAATATACATGCTATTTTCTTTCTAAACATGCTACGTGTAAAATTTATCTAAAATCATACATAGCAACTGTCATTTCACGTGACGACAAAGTCCGTAAATAGTCTGTAATTGTGAAAGTACAGTATCAAGAGTTATCACACATGGGACATAAAATTGCTCATGGTTATGAACTGTCAGATTCTCATATAAATATTGTAAATCCACGAAAGCCGTTAAATTAACATGAGCAGTTGCAGACAGGTAAGTTCTGTTGTTTACTTCCAACAAGATCTGGCAATTGCAAACATAAATTACACTGTTCTGGTAAGCAACTCCTTCATGAATTTTTCTTGTATCTGATTGAGCCTCGTCCCTAGACTCTCTCACGCTAGTCTTGCCCCTCACGCTAGTCTTGCCCAGTGCCCGTATGCACTTGGAATCGTCATACAACAGTTGCCATATGGGCACCGGACAAGACTAGTGCGAGAGAGTCTGGGGAAGAGGCTAGATCTGATTGGCTGTTCGGTCATTGTCTCTGGAAATGGTAAAGCAATAGTGCTCAGTGATTGGGTCCCACACAGGAAGCTTACGTGGCACATTCCTGCAGCCTGACAAACAAAGTCAGGCAGCCAGCTAGTCAGCCACATATCCCATTATATCCAATTAATTAAAACAGTCAGCAACATAGTCCACACACCAGAAGTCGGTTCAGTCCTATACGTTTAGAGTATGCTACTCGCCAAAGCCTCATGATTTTTACAAAGTCCTGTTTCCTGTGGCTCATAGGTTTCAACTAATTTCAGCTATGAGCCATAAAAACGGAAGTTTGCAAGAGTCCCAAGACTTGGCAAGTAGCGTACCCTTAACATAAAAGACTGACCTCCCGGTCTAGCTCAATCTGCAAACTACGTGCGGGCTGGCTGACTTTTTGTCTGTCACACTGCAGAAATGTGCCTCGTTTCTTGTCTAGGGCCCAATCACTGAGCAGTATTTCCTTTATGTCGTATGTGGCAGCCAGAGATAATGGCCAAACAGGCAATCAGATCGACCAAAATGATCGATTATGAAAGAGTTTCGTAACAGAACAGTGTAATTGGTAGAAATAAACAACAGAACTTACCTATCTGCAACTGCTAAGGCAAAATCACTTTCTTGCTTTACAATGTATATACAAAAACCGGTACTTAAATCACATAAACATTGCACATAAGTAACAATTCAGTGTGACTTCCACCATAACAGTAATCATACAAGATGTGAATATGCAGATCCCAGTCAATGATCCTCTACACTCCTGACCGCTCATTGTAGCTGCTTGACTAATCTGCCGAGTTCTGGTGCCATTTCCACATTCAACAGTACTACATCAACTCCAACTACTCCAAACGCAATCCACTGGAAACACAACACAAGACAGTCAATACAATATTATTCATTCAACAACTATACAACTATCATGAAACTAATAGTAGATGATGCCTTGTAATCATTACTTCAATAACAAAATTAATCACAAGTCTACAGATGACACAACACGAACTCAAAATTTAAACAATGCAATTTGCTTCATTTGTTGACAGTGGCAATAAATGATTAAAGACTTGCTGCAACAAACATGTAATACCCCAGTATAGAATTGGTCATGTGTGAACAAGACTGGCACAAATGTATTTCAGGTGCGTCCTTGTATTGACGATCACAACAAAGCAAACTTTGACTGGAACTTCGCAGTAGACAAACAAAGTACCAAATCAGTTGGAATGTCAGCTATGAGCCATAAGAAACAAAACTTTCTAAAAGTCATGTGACTGAGCAAAAAGCATAATTGAAGAAGGCTCGAGCACCTACAATTTGTGTGGTATGTATGTGCATATGTACATATTTATCTGTCTGCTTAAACTGTGTTGCCCTTCCAATGCAATCAAATTAGCCTAACTACAGATTAAGAGTAGCAGTTTACAGCTGTGCAAAATTCACACGTTGTAAACTATTAAATAGGCAGTAACTTCCACTCATTAGTAAAAGAACACCACAGTGACACAGTTATTTCCCTGCAGATCAAACTACACTAGCAATGCCTATCTATACCTAGCAGTCAATAAATGGCTTCGTTTATGTTGGTCCAGATAACAATAGAGGTGTCAGAGAGAATTGCAAACATAGCCAAATAAACAAACAAATAGACATACAGACAAGACAAACAAAGAAAAAGACAGACAGACAGACATAATAATATGGTAGACAGACAAACATCTCGTCGTTACAATACTATTGCACAGTTGAAACCACAAAACAAACTCAAAGCATCCAGTTAACTATTATATATCACATGTATTCAGTCTTACCCACACTAACACTCAATGTACATGACTTTGACACTATAGAGCCATCAGTTGCAGTATATTGGCATGTATACACTCTACTGTCAGAGGCACTGGCTGACTAGATGTAGAGTCGCTGCACACCATTCTTATACACCTGATATAAACAAGTATTCTGTACCCTTGAAGATGGTACATCATTGATTGTATTGTGTTTCCATTGCAAGAGAGCATTAAAGTTGGTCACATCAGGACTGACACCACAATCAATAGGATTAGAGTAATCTTGATTCTCATCAACAGCCACACTTGTTTCTTCAATATTCATATCATTGTCTAGAATAGCAATATCCAACTCTACAACAACAAGACATTTTACTCTTCATTCAACACCTACCTACATACACCACAACATCATCTAACCATAGCTGAAAGCCACCGTACATAAATGGTTAACACCATCTGTCACTTTTCTCTGTAAATTAATGTATCTTCCCCAAACTGGTGCGTTACAGGTAACATCTCGTCATATTGCATACTGGCGTCATATGGAGCCTTTCCACAATTGTGGTTGTCATTCCCATTATTTGTTAAGCTGCTCCAACATCAACACACAAATTTTAACCTCTACCAGAATAAAGGATAGCTCTAACATGTGACACAAAATATTCCTTTTGCAAGTCAACTCGAAGCCAAGGATAAACAGACTCCCTTGTAGCAGCACAATCAGTATTGACAAGTCTCTGTCCAGTAACATCTTTGGATTGCCATCTATAGCCTTTGCAGCAACAAAGTGAGAATCATAAACTGAACTTATGGTCACTGTTGCTCCAAGACAGGCAGCTAGATTGGTTGTCATACCTACATCACATAATCATTGCACACAAAGCCACAAGTGTGATTTCCACCATAACAATAATCATACAAGATGTGACTATGCAGATCTCAGTTGATGGTTCTGTACACGTCTGACCACTCATTGTAGCTGCTTGACTAATCTGCCAAGTTCTGGTGTCATTTCCACATTCAACACTACATGAACTAGCTCTAACTACCCCAACAACTGCAATCCACTGAAAACACAACACACAACAGTCAATAGAACATTACTCATTCATCAAACATTTCATGTAATTTATTAATGTGTCATTATCCCCCTCCATTATGGGCAAGTGGGGTCTTTACACCCCATTTGGGCGTCCACCAACAAAGCAGGTGAGCCCAACAGGGTACATGCTTCTGTCTAGTCCACATGGTGATCAATGACTAGCCAATTCGATATAGATTGCAGGCATTACAGTGACTGCAAACTTGGTACAGCATGCCTAGTGAATATCAATGGCCACCAAGAAAGCGCTGAACATCAACAGACGGTTTGCCAGACAACAGAAACTCTCCAACGACTGAAATGAGTCATAGTCTCATGGACAAAGCTAGAAAAACATGACAAAGAAAGACAGCCAAGTTTCATAATTTACTGTTGTCACTGGGGTTTGAACCCCCAAACCCTGGAGTGATATAGCCATTGTCGTTAACCACTAACGCACGGCGATTGAAGTAATGATTACAGGCATTGTTGCTAGTGATAGCTCTAGAGTTCACAGATGGCACAACATCCACTCGACATCAACTAACACTTGATCTCAAAAGCTTACTATAAAACTGTGCTAAGAATGCTGCATACAACTATGTAAACTATACAATGAGCCAGTGCTTAAAATAACTGTCGGACATCATACATTTTCCATACACTTCACCAAAGCTTTCTCCTTCCAAGCTGCTCCTAAGAAAACAATTGTCTGGACAATTTACCAAACTCACTCAATTATTACTCCAAGTGTCAAGTAAGCCCCCAGTCCTGACAAGATTGAAACTCTAAGATTTCACACTTCCTAGACCTTTAATTAGTGCTAATTGGCATTTTCCACAGTCACTGTTGGCTAGATTTGGTGAAAGCTATGAGTCAAAAGAACAAGACTTCAAAAAAAGTCACGTGACTTACAAGGAGCGTACTGACAATGGCAGGGCAGCCAATCAATAGGCGCTGTTCAACATAAGAGAAAATTTAGTCAGAAAGACGTCAATTTTGATTACAAACAGAAACGTTGTATTTCAAGTAATGCTACCTGGAAATCTATCAGCATCCAATCACGCTCCTGTAGTACACACAAGTGTGAAGTGTAATGAGTGTGTTGCGTACAGGACTTCATTGCTAACACGAGTCGCTAACTATAAATCTACAATAGATATTGTAAGTACGTAAATTGACAATTGATACAATATGTAGATACACAATTTAGACTGCAAAAGTGATAGACAAAGACATGCAGACTCTATACCTATAGCGCTGAAGAAAATTGGAAGTCTGACAAGTTATGAGTGATGCATCCATAGAGAATAACTGTATGTACCATTGTGGGTAGGAATAATACATTTCTACAGTAACTTACAGATTTCCACTAGCTGAATCTACTGTGACGATAGCTATCAAACGTTTCAATCAATTTCAGCGTAACTCTACTCCAGATAGAAGCTACTCCCAACGAGTATTGCTTTGCAGCTTTCATTTGAAGTGACGACCAACAGATAGTTTGGTAGCTTTTAGATCCCCCATTCCCACATATCTGTCACCAACAGCTTACTAATAAGCGATTAGCAGAACAACATAAAAAACCACACCATTTCCCCACTAAATGGCTATGAGAGAGTAGTGGCTATTATTAGAATACAAAAATCCTCACTGTCCTACCCCACAACCACTCCCTTCACATTACAGTATAATAATGTAGTGATTAGAAAACACTTGCCTTAGCGATGGCTAAATATTATTTGCATTGCAGACAAGTTTTCATTGTTTATTTCTGACAAACGCAGGTAATTGTAAACACGAAATAGACTTTTGGTGAAAAACTCTCATGAATATTAGCTGCCTACATTGGTTGTCTGATGATTTGCCTGTAGCTGCATGTGATGTGCAACCAAATGGAAGTACTGCTTCGACTGACTCCACAGAAGGCGTGGTACATTCCAAACACACCCCAAGAGTATCACACAGACCAGATGTTTGTGACCAGAAGTTAGTCAAGTACGTGCCTTTGATATGTTATTTGCTAAGTCACGTGACCATTACAAAGTCCAGTTTCTTAATAAAGGCTCATATGAAATCATTGAAATGTACACCAATTCTAGCAACTACACTATTGATCACCCGGATATTAGATCTTACACAGTATGATCCGTACAGTTAGAGCAGCTTACCTGCGCAAACGCCGTGCAAACAAAAAAGCAGAAGACATGTCGCCGACAGCAGCAAGATTTCCTTCATTATGCTTGGCAAACGCCATATACCGTAGTTCGTTGTACGAGATAGCTAAACATGCCTTTGAAGCCCGGATAATCATAACAAAAAATTATAAAGCGCGCTATAAGGTTGATAACGCACGCTACATTATATCATTGATATCAATAAAGTATACATTGGTGAAGGTTACAAAAATTTTCAAAATTAAAATTTGGGGGATAGAGTCCCGGAACTAATCTCGGACATTTCTTAATCTCGGTTACTCGTTCTCTGCCAAATAGCTGCAGCCAGACCTACCTGCTACGCTAGCGTCATAGTCCTACTGGATAGCTACTAGGTACAGCAGGTCACGTCAGCATCCGTCGTAACGTTGCTGCTGTAGATCTTGAAAACTAATCGCACCTATTCTCGGTCACAGAGTATCATATCTCTCGGTCAGTGCTTGCCATCTCATTTCTACAACTCCGTTTGAGACGCAAGTCATCTCTGTCGATGGGCTCCTTAAATGACTTCCTTTCGCCAAATTGTTGGTTTTGTCTTGTCAACCTCTACTCTCGCAGACAACGAAGAAGACGGATGACTCACGGGACAAAATCTCGGTCACCTGATCTCGAGTGATTTTCTCTCTTCAGACGCAGATCTGAGGCGTTCTTTTGGCTAGTGTTATAGTCATCACCGCTGGCTACTATACCTACGGGGTGATGTTAGTGCTCATCGTACTGTTGTTACGGCAGAACGTGAAATGTGAGAGACAAATACTGGGATATCCGGGATCATATCTCAGTCAGTCGCTTTCATCGCGTTTCTACAAGACGAATTGAGACGTTAGTCATGTCTGTTGAAAGGTTCCCTTTGGTTGTTTACGCCACTGAATAGCCGGTTTTGTCTCTTCAGTGTTTCTGTTGCAAGGTGGTGGGAAAGGTGATCGACCTACGTGACCTAATCTCGGTCACAGCATGAACGCACTTCTTGGGTTCTACAGCTTTCAGGTAAGTGGTCTTACCTTCATTGGGCATTGTACATTCGGTCACAGTCGACTAAGGCTGATTGAAAGTGTTTTGTAGTGAATTTGTAGAACTATAGCAGATTCCATAGTAACTAGAATTTTATAAACTTTTTCCCTGAAAAAAGAAATAGATGTAGGAATTGTATAAAAAGTAATAGGAACAAGATCTATAGATAATATGAACCAAAGCCAGACATCATTAGTGAGTCCTTCCAACCCAATAAAAGTAAAATGTAGGGAATGTGGTTGGAAGGATTCACTAATGATGTCTGGCTTTGGTTCATATTATCTATAGATCTTGTTTCTATCACTTTTTATACAATTCCTACATCCATTTCTTTTTTCAGGGAAAATTTTTTTAAAATTCTAGTTTGGTAAGTTTTAGGAGTGCGAAAGCACATCCTATTCCATTAATTAAACAAAGATTTTATAGCCTAACAAAACTACACATTTTCTAAATCATACTTGGTCTACATGTATAGTCTCATATCTCGAGCATGTGGATCATAGGTTTACACTGTACTTGCAAATATGCTAAGAGCTATGCAGTGTTTGTGTATAGGTGGTTTGAATCAGACGTTACATTTAGTTGCAATAATACCACTAGTAAGTATGAAGCTGTGTTCTACTTGCTTCAGAGCTACGAGCATACGTGCATGTACTTGTGTGTGTGTGTGTGTGTGTGTGTGTGTGTGTGTGTAGATTGAAGAAGGAACTTATGCAGATGATAGCTGTTAGATCTCCTGGTTGTCTACAACAATTTCTAGATGCATGCTTGCATAATTTTAAAATTTGTGTCCGGTGGGGTATGAGTATTAGCGTTTAAACAACTAAAGTTCTTGGTGTGGGCAACAAAGCAAGCTGGCATTTCCATTGATGGTCATGCATCACGTTACAGAATGTTGATGAGTTTGTTATCTAGACCACTTAATTGTAAACGCAAGATTCGGTTAGATAGACTTGTCACTACTATGAGAATCGAGATGCTAGTTTCAGCAACGTCACCTTTTTCTTCGTCATCATTGTTAGCCAGGTGTCATTAAACGCGACACGCACACACCAACATTTGCGCACGTGCACGTGACCGAACGTGTGTGTACGCGCGTGCCGAGTGTCTTGAACAAAAGCTCGACTTCTACACGCGACGGGCTTGTACACAGTACGAGGTCTTCGATTTGCGGGAGTTTGGTCTTAAATATAATACGGTAGCACTAGACAACTGCAAAATTATTATCGTAGGCCACACCTCTAGGCTCGTAACAAACGTCACATTCCGAGCGCTGCAAAGTCGACATTTTGTGAAGGAAGCGAGTCAAATTAATTTGCTTTTGCCATAATTCAAATGCTTGAAGGCGTTGGTGTTCCAACTACGTCAGGAAGAGGTATATCGCGTCTGTGATTGCGATGACGTTCAACGTCACTTCTAATTAATTAATTACGCGCAATTCTTACGTTTGCCCGTGCGATTCAAGAGCGCGATTCTTTGCCTAACTGTAGGCTTTCAGGTTTTTCAACCACGAAACGTGTCAAGAATTCTTGTCGCCTTGTTCTACACGTGTACCCTAAACTGCTCCAAGCAACGAAGCAAGAGCTTGTGATTGGCTGCCTGGCTATTGTTTGTTAACAATGGCTTACAATAATTGAGGTTGAACGTAAGTAGGGTAGCAGGTTCAAATCCATTCTAGAAATCTTTTTTCTTAGATGTTTCCTTTTTCTATCATCAAAAGAATACAGGTCGGCTTTTTCTACGTCGTTTCCCAAAGTTTCAGCTCTAGATATGCCGTAGTCAAGGAGCTATGCGTGACGAAGGAGAAGAAGAAGAAGAAGAAGAAAGAAGACAAAATCCAGCGAAAACTCGGAAATTGACGAGCGATTTCTCCTTCTAAAGACAAAATCTGTGATCAATTCAGAAGTAGTCAAGGGTAGTTGAACTTGTAAGGTTTTCTATCTGTGGTTTTTAAGATATTTAAACGCATTTTAAGGTGATTTCTGAAGGTCTATAATATGACCACGCCCACACAACCTGGTCAATCCCTACATACAGGGTACTACCGTACCCTGTGACTAGACTGCTAGTTGTCCTGTCTAAACTATGTTTTTGAAAAATAATTAAGATAACCTTTATTTAGTACATGTGGTTTAGTGCTAATTAGCAAATTTTGTAAGTGATAGATTGATCATCATGGAGATAAACATTGAATCCATTCTGGCACAAGTTGAATGTCACAAGAGTATGCCAGGACTCTGCATACTTGTAAACTGTGTACGTACTATGATCTCGTTGATTGTAAGATTTTAGCTACATCAGTTATTATCAACAACATGCACTGCTTAGCTAATTAGCTAATTCTATACACAGAAGGTTCGTTGGATATCTTCACTGGACTAATTATCATAACTGTCTCAGACTCAGAACTGTGTCATGAGAAAGATTGTTTTCTCTTTGGCAACATGTCACCATTTTCATAAGTTCTCAGCATAAGTCTCCTAGGGATAAAAGTAAAAAAGCAGTTTGTGTGCAATTCTACTTGATAAAATCATCAATCATCCCATCCAAAATAAAGAATCATTATATCTGCCAGTCAAGAACGTAGAAACAGGTAGGAATACTCTCTGGTTAACTGCCAACAAAATGAAAATTCAGAGTCATCACGTTGCAAGTTTGAAGTGCTAAAAATAGTAAGTTAAACACACAAATTCGTGACAATATAGCTCTAGAATAACAGTAGACTAAAAATCACACAATACAACCTACTCAGGAACCAGTCTTTTTCAAAATCGCGTGACCGAGATTAAGTCCCGTACGCCATCACCTTTCTCACCGCCCTGCAACAGTAAAAACTGAAGAGACAAAACCGGCTATTCAGTGGCGTAAACATCCAAAGCAAAACTTTCAACAGACATAACTAACGTCTCAATTCGTCTTGTAGAAACGCGATGAAAGCGACTGACTGAGATATGATCCCGGATATCCCAGTATTTGTCTCTCACATTTCACGTTCTGCCGTAACAACAGTACGATGAGCACTAACATCACCCCGTAGGTATAGTAGCCAGCGGTGATGACTATAACACTAGCCAAAAGAACGCCTCAGATCTGCGTCTGAAGAGAGAAAATCACTCGAGATCAGGTGACCGAGATTTTGTCCCGTGAGTCATCCGTCTTCTTCGTTGTCTGCGAGAGTAGAGGTTGACAAGACAAAACCAACAATTTGGCGAAAGGAAGTCATGTAAGGAGCCCATCGACAGAGATGACTTGCGTCTCAAACGGAGTTGTAGAAATGAGATGGCAAGCACTGACCGAGAGATATGATACTCTGTGACCGAGAATAGGTGCGATTAGTTTTCAAGATCTACAGCAGCAACGTTACGACGGATGCTGACGTGACCTGCTGTACCTAGTAGCTATCCAGTAGGACTATGACGCTAGCGTAGCAGGTAGGTCTGGCTGCAGCTATTTGGCAGAGAACGAATGACCGAGATTAAGAAATGTCCGAGATCAGATCAGAACTCGTCTGCGCCTTTCTAAATAGCTCAGGTTTGTCTAAAACCATTACCGGTACTAGCTATAGAGAGAAATGAGACTAGCCATGCATGAAACAATTAATCGCTGTGAAACTATAGTTGTACGCATGCGTCTACTTGGTATATGATTAGCATAGACATATAATATAGTCAGTCTTCTTGTACCGTACTTGGCGTCCGTTTCCGGGTATCCCCAACACCACATTTGGCGACGAGGATATTCTATAACCCGACATGGCAGAAGCAGACCAGCAGCAGCAGTCACTACGAGCTCCGCCCATCAGTGAGCAGCCGCCGTCACCGTTCCTGCAGTTTCCCGGCGATCCTCCAGTCGAGTGGTCTCGATGGTATCATGCATGTGAAACATATTTGCTTGCCGCTGGTCTTGATGCTTTGTCTGATCGTCGAAATAAGGCTCTTTTGGAGCATTGCTTGGGTACAGAGGGTCAGCGCGTGTTAGCCACCCTGGACGTTCCACAACAGCAACCAGCAAACGACGAGCAACAGCCTGCTGAAGCACAACAGTATCAGCGCATTGTGAGCGAACTCACAGCACACTTCGGCACACAGGCAACCGTGATCACTGAGCGACATCGATTCCGTCAGCGTTCACAGGCGGCAGGGGAAAACATTAAGCAATACGTCTCCGCCCTCCGCCAGTTAGCAGCGAGGTGTCAATTGGCGTTCTTCGTGATCAAATTATTCGAGATCAACTTATCGAAAAGAAAACGTCTTCGGCAATTAGGGAACGACTTCTCCTCGAAAAGGACGATTTGTCATGCACGAAAGCACTGGAAATCGCCTGCCAAGTGGAATCCGCAAAGCAGGAAGCCATGCAGATGGGCGGGATCTCATCCGCATCTGCACAACCCACAACAAGTGACATACAGAGAGTAGCACGAAAACCAAAGCAGCAAAAACAGACGGTTTGATTACCGCGATATGGTCGATCTGCATCACAACCTTCAACTCAACCGACCGAATCGTCTCCGTATTGCGGAAATTGCGATATGTCAGGCCACAAATCGGAGAGTTCATCTTGTCCTGCTAAAGAAAAAGAATGCTTTGGATGCCACAAGTTGAACCATTTTGGCCGATGCTGTCGATCTTCCAAGAATTTTTCCGAATCATCCAAAGTCAGATCCATTATCAATAAGATATCCACCTGTCAACAAACAGGTTTCAAACTGTGCTCCCTTGTTCTGGCTGGTCATAACCTTAGTTTTATCATTGACCTTGGAGCCAAAGTGTCAATCATTAATCAAGAAACCTGGCGTCGATTGTTTCACAACTATACGTTGCAACCACTTCAACTCAGCTTACCGGATACGATGGGAAACCAATCAAGGCATTGGGTACGGTTTTATTGTCTGTACAGCATGAAGATCAGCCAGCCAGTCAATTTTTGTTTTTTGTGACAACGAAGGAATCCAATTTGATGGACGTCGATCTTTTCGATCACTTGAGATTCTCGATTGCTACACAACACCAAGTTCCAGTGTTAGCCTTGGGTGTAGCTGAAATCACCAGACATTGTCCGTCTCTTTTTCTTGATCGTGAAATTCGAGAGCTAGATGGATACGCTCACGAACCTAGGATGGACCCGATGATTCCTTTAGTTATTCAGCGTTGCCGTCGCTTGCCACTGGCACTACGAGATGAAGTGTCAGCTGAGCTGAAACGTCTTCAAGCACAAGGAATCATTGAACCCATTGACTCATGTCCGTGGATCTCTAATCTGGTTGTTGTCAGAAAGAAGACTGGAAGTATCCGACTTTGTGTGGATCTCAGGAAGGCCAACAAGGCAGTCATTTCTGACAAGTATCGGTTGCCTACAGTTGATGAACTAGCTAGCCAGTTTCACAGCAGCAAGGTGCATGTTCAGCAAATTGGACTTATCTCAAGGTTATTTGCAAATACCACTGACAGAGAAAGGAAGAAATGTTACTGCGTTCGTCAGTCATGATGGCGTTTTCCTGTTCAAACGAATGCCTTTTGGGCTCTCTTCTGCTTTCAGTGCATTTCAGAAGATAATGGTGTCAACTCTTGCTGGCCTCAAAGGTGTCTCTGTCTACATGAATGACATCGTTGTTCATGGGGCTACCCAAGAAGAACATGATAGACGATTGTCTGCTGTCTTGGATTGCCTGCAAAAACACAACGTGACTCTTAATATCACGAAGTGTGTGTTTGGAAGCAACGAAGTTCAATTCGTGGGGTTTCGGGTTTCCGGTAATGGCATTCAGCCCATTCAGTCCAATATAGATTCAATTTCTACCATTCCAGCTCCAACAACAGTCAAAGAACTGATGTCTTTTCTTGGGATGGCGAACTATTACCTCAAATTCATACCCCAGTATACAACTATAATGGCACCAATGAGAAATCTACTGAAGAAAGATTCTATTTGGAACTGGACAAAACAATTCCAAGCAGCATTTGAAAAAGTAAAGGCATTACTCACTACTTCTTCTTTTTTTGTCGCATTTTTCATCTTTGACATCGACATTCGTGACGTGTGATGCATCGTCAACTACTCTTGATGCAGTGTTATCACAGGAAGTTAATGGTCAGGAGAAGCCAATTGTTTATGCTTCACGAGCACTGACCGATGCCGAAAAGAAGTACTCAGTGGGCGAACGTGAAGCACTTGCTTGATTTGGGCATGTGAACATTGACATGTTTACCTGTATGGTCGTCAGTTCACACTCAGAACTGATCAATAGGGTCTTACAACTCTTCTGTCCTCATCCGGAACTAGACGACGTCCACTTCGCTTGCACAGATGGTCTGATTGCCTTCACCAGTACACTTTTACTACCACTTATAGGCCTGGAAGCCAGAACCAGGTAGTGGATTGTTTGTCGAGGACACACAAAATATTGTCTGGTCTAGCCTCCACATCACAGGAGCCAGTGCAGCTATTGACAGCACCTTTCGATAACATCATCACCTTGAATGAACTCTGTCGTGCATCAGGAAATGATGATCTGTTCTGTCAAGTCTGCAGATTTACCTTCAACGGTTGGCCACGTACAATCGAGGATAGTCTGCTATGGCCGTTCTCTCAGATCAGAGACGAATTCTCAGTCTGGAATGACATCTGCTTAGCCAGAGGAGAACGTGCGGTCATACCTGCATCTCTGCAGCAGAATGTCTTATCTATGGCTCGCGAAGGCCATTCAGGCATGGTCAAAACCAAGCAGAAGTGTCGTACCTCAGTGTGGTGGCCGGGCATCGATAAGCAGATCCAAGACCATGTTCGAAGCTGTGCAGCTTGCATTCAGGGTGGGAAGTCCATCAAACCGACAAAATCACCTCTGAACCCAGTGAAGTGGCCAAAACAACCATGGCAGAAGCTAAAGATTGTTATAGTTGGTGAGATTCATGGTGCTCCATCAACTCACAAGTACATCATCGTTGTCCATGATCTGCATTGTAAGTGGCCTGAAATACATCCATGCAGTCATGTCAACTCTCAGAGGGTCTTCTCCTTCCTATGTGATCTTTTCACAAGGTGGGGTCTCTCAGAGGTTATAATTTTGGACAATGATCCTCCATTCCGATCACATGAATTTACATCTTTTCTGGCCAACAAAGGAATCAAGCATTCCACAACAGCATTCTATCATCCGCAATCTAATAGAGGAGTTGAGCGATTCAACCAAACGCCAAAGCAGGGTCTAGGTACACACAGAGCACAAGGTCTCACTTTTGATCAGGCTCTCCAAGAAACCCTTCTGAATTATCGATCTTTACGTCATTTTACAACGGGTTACGCTCCTTCTCAGCTTATGATTCGACGGCAGTTTCGGCTACCTCTTAGCATTTTACAACCTCCATTCCAAGTTGTCACTTCAGATGTGCCCACCACTGACCAGCTAGCTCAGGACATCAAAAGCCAACAAGCAAAGATAAAGGCATACTTCGATCACAAGCACCCAGTGCAAATTCCAAAGTTTCAGCCGGGTCAAGAATAAAAAATCCAATCAGACGGCAATAGATGGCACCTGCATACTCTAACCCACTCGCCATCAAGAAGCAAGTCTTCCCAACCTTATTCCGGTTATCAGATGGTTTTCTCTGGAACGCCGACCTCCTCATTGAAGCTGCAGCGGTTACTCCATCTTCTCAGTCTGAACCACTTGATCGTTCGAGTCGCGTTCCTGCTGAATCTCGCGCAGTCTCTCACGAAGCACGGCCTCACGTTCGACGAAGCAAGCGTCCTACCTCCAGGCCCGCTGCTCACTCTGATTTTTACGTGGACTACAATACATGACTGTTAAATGTTGTATTACAGTACATGTTCCTGTTATGTTGCGTTAGCTTACAAAAGGGGAGGGAAAATGTCGTGTACGCATGCGTCTACTTGGTATATGATTAGCCTAGACATATAATATAGTCAGTCTTCTTGTACTGTACTTGGCGTCCGTTTCCGGGTATCCCCAACACCACAGATACTAAGACCTATACGCTGTACGGTGTTGAAAAAGGCAAGCAGCAATTTCGCGCTTGCAACCAGTGTAGTATCAAATTGTCACGTCGTCCATCCATGTCTTAGTTAATTGATGCACGCGTACACCTGCAGGAGTGGAGCGTAACGTGACCTATAAAAATCATTAATGGGGAGACTAAGCTACATGATGCTACGAGACACAGCCACTTTCATAGACACGCCTACTTTTATTGGCTTATAACTGACTGATACGGTAGAGTCAATGGCAGATTCAGACTGGAAAAAGGATGGTGTGTATAATATACAGCTTTGGTCCTCACACGTTCTTACAGTCCACAATTTTTATGACCACGTCTACAAATGATGAGGGGATTACAGCCCGGTCTACGCTACGCCCCTGCCAAGAGGTAACTTACATGCAGTCTGCCCTAGTTTACGTAGTTCCGACACGCCCAGAAGCCACCTCAACGACTTTGAGTTTGAGTCTTTGACAACAGTACTAGTACTAGTGTAGTAAGATATTTGAAGACTGTAACACGACCAAGCTACAAGAATCTCGGTCTACCCACTGGACATACATATTAGTTAATTAATACGTACTCAGATCAAACATATAATTAACTAGGAAACTAGGAAAAAACTGAACCCGCTGCGAGGTTTTCTTTCACGAAAGCATGACGGAAATACTAGGCAAGTTTGTTAGAATAAAAAAGTTGTGCAGGCAAAACTCGACGGGATATCTAAACCCTGGTTCAAAATTCACGTCGCGTCGCATCGCCTCAAAGGAGGCCGTAAATTGTAAACAAGCTTAAGCGACGGTCTCGCGCAGCCGGCCGTTCCCCCTTTTTGTCCGTTGGCGAGGAGAGGGTCTGGTAAGGTTTCTTGATGTCTTACATAATAATGATCTTTTAATTAAGCTAGGCGAGCAACTGATGGGAACGCACTACTAATTAGTATCTGCGTACAGCGAAGTTTTCACTTCTGTTTCTGCTGCAGGTGCTGCGGGACTTTGTTCTTGTTCTAGGCGAGTTCATTTGCTCTCACAGGTTGCGTGGTTGCCTGCTTTAAGAATGGTAAGAGAAGCGCGCAGGTCGTCTTCTTGTACGACAACACTGGCAGGTGAGTTGTTCTTCGGGAACCAACATGCAGCATTCAACAACTAGCATGTGCCTAGCAAGGAAGACATCTCACCTACGAAAATTCGAAGTGAATGATCACGCAGCTTCCGTACAGAAGCCAATGAAGTGTGCTACGACAGAGGTGGAAAACAGCTAGAAGCTGCTCGACCTGTCGCTGCGCTGCTGCATGACGTCTAGCCTCGAAGTTCCAGACCGTCTTCCAGTCTAAAACTTCGAGGCTACATGACGCTTTGGGCGCGCAAGAGGGCCTGGGTACGAGGCTACATGACGTCTAGATATGCAATTTTGCGAAGAACAACTCACCTGCCAATGTTGTCGTACAAGAAAGCGACCTGCGCGCTTACCTTTAGCAGACAGCCACATCAACCTGTGAGAGCAAATGAACTCGCGTAGAACAAGAACAAAGTTTAGCAGCACCAGAAGCAGAAACAGAAGCGAAAACTTCGCTGTACATGCAGTAGTGCGTTTCCATCAGTTGCTCACTTATCTCAATTAACAGATCATCGTTGTGTCTACAGTGTCCCATGAAATGCAGGGGTCGGCAAAACCAAGCAATCAAGAAACTTTACCACACCCTCTCACCGCCAATGGAACCAGGCCCGTAGGCTAGCTGTTCGGTGGGTTCGGACGAACCGCTCGCTCAGCCGTGAAGGTCCGCTTTCGATCCAATGTATACATATACTGGCGCGTATAGTACGCAAAACGCGCCTCTACATTTGTATGCTCTCCTATTATGTCAAATTAAAAAAGAAAGTGCTCCATGGACGCAGCCGTATGGTTGTTTGTTCGTTTCGTATAAACATGTGGTCGACCGCTATCTGCTCTTTTTCACCCCTGCAGCACGCGACCTTTCTACTTCGAAAATCAACTAGAGCCTTTGTGTAGCGGTGACTGGTTTCTTGTACTTTGCTTTGTGCTGGCGTTCGTCTGTAGGTCGTAATGTCACAAAACGTTTGTTCCTCGTACGCTCGGAAACTCTGCAATTTTGCGCTCTACCTTTAAATTAGCACGCAGCCTTTTCTCACTTTGAAATAGGAACTGCATGGTGTCGTTCGCAGGTCCCCTGCATCTATGCGTTGCTGTTCATCTGTTGTTCGCAAAAGTTGACAATACTATTTTAGTGTATGTTACTTTGCTGTTACTAATCTGATTAGAGACTTATTAGCGAACCGCGGACCAAGACCGGGTGAAGTTATTTCTCCAAGCAAACGCTGTAGCTGACGAACGGAAAGTGGCCGTTTTTCTCACGTTGATTGGTCCGAAGACGTATAGACTACTACGGAACTTGGTAGCGCCAGAGAAGCCGTCAGAGAAGACACTGGAGGTCTTACAAAGAAAGTTGCATGTCGGCGTATTATACGCCAAAGCCTTTGGCAATAGCAGAACGTTTCAAGTTTCTGGGAAGACGCCAGCAAGCAATTAAATGAAACGGTGCTGGAGTTTATCGCTCAACTCAGCAGAGCACTGCAAATTTGGAGCAACGCCTTGTGAGTCTCTGCGAGATTCGTTTGTACGTGGTTTGCGTAGTGAAACTGCTCAGAAAAAGTTACTTTCTGAAGCAGATCTAACTTTATACAGGGCATTGGAAATAGGTCAAGCAATGGAGGATGCAGAGAAACAGTCCGTGCAAATGCGAAGTGTGTCTGAAACAGAAGTTAGGAAGGCTGATGTGCAAATTATCACAGCAAGGAAATATGCGAGCGGAGGTAACAAAGGGAAGCCTCAGGCTAGTTATGTGAAAGGGCAACAAACCACAAGGAGGCGTAATTGCTATCGGTGTAGCAAAGTAGGTCACAAAGCAGACACCTGCTGGCATCGGAATCAAACCTGCCGGCATTGTCACAAAAAGGGCGCATTGAATAAGCATGTCATGATAAGAAGAGTCAGCCGGTCGCAAAGACCCATTGCGTGAACACAGATATAGTGAGACAGCAGGAAGAACTTCTGTTTACAATGAATATTGAGCACACACCTAGCGTGATGGTGCAAATGAGTGTTAGCGAGAAACAGCTGCAAACGCAAGTTGACACCGGCGCGTCCGTGTCAATAATCTCTCAGCGTACATGGAAGCAGTGTTTCTCACAGTTGAAGCCAGTTCATTCTGCCACCCTAGTATTGAAAACATATACTGGATAGCTACTTCATGTGAATGGCGAGATAACAGTAGATGTCAAATACAATGAGCAGCAAGTCAAACAACTGCCATTGCTAGTTGTTTCTAGGGAAGGACTGTCTCTATTAGGCCGTAATTGGCTACACAGGATCCGGGTGGATTGGCACAACATCTGTGTCTTATCTCCCGTATACAACGTAAATGTGTTGAGGAAACGATTTCCAGAGCTGTTCAAGGAAGGCTTGAGAACTGTACAAGGCTACAAGACAAGATCGGAGATTGATTCACCTCCACAATTTTTCAGACCAATGTCCGTGCCTTATACATTGAAGGATGCCATTGAACAAGATTTGGAACAAATGGTACGCCTGAGAGTATTGGAAAAAATGAGCACAAGCAAGTGGTCTGTTCCCATTGTTCCTGTTTTCAATAGTGATGAAAGCGTCAGGATGTGTGGCGATTATAAAGTTACGGTAAACCAGGGATTGACAGTAAAAACTCACCCCTTACCGAAGCCTGATGATCTATTTGCGACATTGGCTGGAGGTCGAGTTTTCACAACACTGGATTTGGCAAATGCATACCAGCAAGTACTGTTGGAGGAAGAGTCGAGACATCTTGTTACTATCAATAAGCCTTGAGGGTTGTATCGTTATACCCGACTTCGTTTTCGAATTTCAAGCGCACCTGCAATTGTTCAAAATATTATGGAACAGGTTTTGCAAATGCTAGATGGAGTGCCAGTGTGGTCTGCTACTTAGATGACATTTTGGTGTCAGGCAAATCAGCAGTTGGTTGCGGTCTTGACAAGACTCGATTTATAGGCATACTGTTAGAGGAAGTTTAGATTAAGGAGGGGAAGGTGTGATGTCTGTTACTTTGGTGTTACTAATCTGATTACAGACTTAATAGCGGAAGTAGTCGGATATCATAATCAGTTGAGTTGTATATTGTGTTCTACTGAATAGAAGGTTCCTGTGTTTCTTGCACTCGTGCCCGGTACACGACAGATACAAACCCGAAGAGACCACACGACATAGTGACAAGATCCCTACCAGACTGTTAGCCAGACAGCCAGACTTTTATCTGACATACTATTAGTACAAGACACACAATAATCATTCTTTCGACTAAGACCGTCAACATCTACCCTAACATTAAGACAGTCAGACTGTCAAACGACACATCGCTGTCACTCTAATCAGACAAACCGGTTAGACAACCAATAGATTATAACAGAGCTGGACTCGGGCATAAGCTCTCGTCTGCGCCTTTTGACTCTTAAGACAAGACAGTATAATTTTCTACACTGACAAACAGTATAATTAGACTGATAAGATCCCAATCAGACTGTTAGCCAGACAGCCAGACTCTCATCAGACATACTATTAGTACAAGACACACAAAACAATTTTTCAACTAAGAACATCTAGCCTAATAACTAGACAGCCAGACTATATAGACCGAAACACTGTTGTCACTCTAGTCATACCAGCTAGGTAGACAACAAGCCCGTAGGCTGGCGGTGCACTGGGTGCACGTGCACCCTCTCTGGACCCGTTTACGAAAAAGTCCGGGCTAGTAGGCAAACGAACTCTGAGGGATGTGTTGGAACTCCAAGTACGTGCCAGATATTTGACTAATCTGTCTGCTACCTGGTAACGTGGAGAAGTGTGTGTTCGTTACAGTGACACTAGATGGGACGTTTCAGGAAAGAGATAGAAAAAGGAGGCAAGCAGCGGCTAAGTGTCAACGGCTGGACGGTTTTCTAGTTCCGAAAAGGGCACATGATCAATGTTTCACTCCTGATCCAGATTTTACACAGCTGGTTGCAGTAGACGATCAACTAACACCGACTTCCAGTAAGTGCTGTAGTGGTAGTGTAGAAAGAGTAGGGTCATCCTCTACCGACACGTATGTCGGGCCTTTGCGCAACACATGCTGTGAAGTTCACGACAACGAGGCTCAGCCTGCAGGCGTCGCAGGCGAAAATCAGCAATGCTGTCATGCTAATACTTCTGATCATGATTTAGTGGATGATATTGGCAAATTGTTTTTCAAAGCCAAGTCTCCTGTCAATTTCTGAAAGTCCATGAAGGCTCTGGATGCTGCGGAGAAGTACAACCTACTGACAGATCACTAAAACCCTCGCGCCGACCACGTTTTTTCCTCCGACATGTATTGGTGGCCGCAACCAAGCTTTTCGTCCTGTTTGGCTATCAGAACACCCGTGGATGGTTTACAGCGAGCAAGTGGATGGTGTCTTTCGCATTGCTTGTGGAAGTTTCGGTGCTAAAGTGTCCAAGGGAAAGTTTGTATGCAAGCCTTTTCGTGATTGGAACAAGAAAGGAGAAAAAGCAAGGGAGCACGAGCAGTGCTTATACAATCATCAAGCCATTGAGCAAGCTGATAACTTTAAGCAAACCTTGGAGAATCCAGATACTACCATTACTGCACAGTCGGAAACCCTCAGGGCGGCCAATGTCGCGCGTAATCGTGCTGTCCTGAAGTCCATGGCTTCCGCTGTGTTGTACTGCGCCAGACAGTGTATTGCTTTACGTGGAGACGCAGAGAGTGTGGAATCACCTGGAAATCCAGGTAATTTTCTTTCTTTGCTGAGGCTTCTGGCAGTGCACGGCGAAGATTTAAGAAGGCACCTGGAAATTCCTGCAATGCGATGTGCAACTTATCTTTCTCCTCAAACACAAAATGAGCTGATTAAAGTCATGAGAAACCACATCCTCTTACAGGGAATAATAGGTGATTTGACAGCTGCGCCCTTTTACGCCATCCTTGCTGACGAGGTAACTTCGCATAACGTTGAGCATCTTGCCATCTGCGCTAGATTTGTTGACATAAGTACTAAAAAGGTCAGAGAAAAGTTTTTAAAGTTTTGAAGTTGGACAGAATGACTTGGGAGCAGATTGCAGATGTTATCTTCGGCTTTTTGGAAGAGAATAACATACTACTTGCTACTATGCGTGGTCAGGGCTACGACGGCGCAAGCAACATGTCTTCAGATCGAGTGGGTGTGTCCAGGCCAGGATTAGACATAAAGCTCCTTTAGCCACCTACGTACACTGCAGTGGCCACTGCCTTAACCTTGTGATAAGCAAGTCATGTGCTCTTCCTGAAGTACGTAATGTGATCGATTGCGTTAAAAATGCAGCCGTTTCTTTCTCAATAGTCCGAAGAGAAGTGGTGTTCTAGTGATGATCATCAACCACAATGTGGTCAATGAAGAGAGGAGGAAACCACTGAACGATCTGTGCAAGACGCGATGGGCTGAGCGGCATTCGGCTTATCAGCACTTCTACCAAGGGTACGTATTTGTGGTTGAAGCTCTAGAGATGATAGCTTTTCGCTTTCAATTGGAGAAATGTGGGACTACGTATGCTGACTGGGACTATGCAGGCCGCAATGAAGCACAGCAGATTCTGGCTAGTGTTACTTCCTTTCACTTTGTTGTTGTGTTTGCGACGACATATCAGTACTTATCACACCTTTCGGGCATTACCGTGAAGCTGCAGAGCAAAGCTGTTGATATCGTGAAAGCGCATAACATGATATCTGAAATTGCGAGGACCTACAACAGAGAGCGCGCAAACGTTGAAAGCAGCTTTTCTCAAATCTACAAAGTTAGTTCAGACATGGCAAAAAAGGTTGAAAGTACAACTGCAATGCCTCGCATTGCAGCAAGGCAACAAAATCGCAGCAATATTCCAGCTGCTTCTGTTCAAGAGTATTTTCAGAGAAATGTTGCAATTCCCTTTCTCGATCATTTTATTATTAGCATCAACCGGCAGTTCTCAAAGTCAGCAGTCACAGCCATTTCCCTACTCGGTCTTGTACCAAGTATCATATGTTCGCAAGATGTCAACCTGGAGGAGGCGCTGATCAAGTACAGAGATGATCTGCCATCGCCTGAATTCATGGACGTGGAACTCAGGCGCTGGAGGAACAGGTATATGGCGATGCTCCGTGAGAAGAGACCGTGCTCACCAGCAAAAGCCATCAAAGAATGTGACGCCACTGACTTCCCAAACATCTCAGTTCTTTTGACCATCGCCTGTATCATACCTGTCACCGCGTGTAAATGTGAGAGAAGCGCCAGTGATTTACGACACCTAAACAACTAATGCGCGCATCAATGGGTAAGGACAGATTGTCTCACCTTGCTCTCCTTCACAACCACTACAATGTACCAATAGATTTTAACAACGTAGTCGATTATTATGTTCGCCTTCACCCTCGCAGACTCGAACGTGACTCGGTACTGTTACACTAATGTTTTCTGCTAACTCTAAGTCTTACATATACAATTATGAATACAGTACGTATTATTAGATAATGCCCGCGCAATTGCAAATAAAATTATGTGAATCAAGTATACAAACGCAATTTTAACCATGTTTCCAAAGTGGTGAATCCACAAAAAAACTTTAGCGCAGTGCGATTACATTTAATTGAAACCACATAGACTTTGTTGGCAAATTCACCCCCACTCCTGCGACCAGCTTACGAGCCTGGACAACCAATACTTTATGACAGAGCTCGACTTGGGCTAAAGCGTTTGTCTGCGTCTTTTAATTAACTCCAACGACACGACAGTATAATTCTCTACTCCGACAAACCAAATAATTAGACTGATAAGACCCCAATCAGACTGTTAGCCAGACAGCCAGACTTTTATTTGACATACTATTAGTACTGGACACACCAAAATAACTTTCTCGATTAATAATAAAAATATTTTTTCGACTAAGACTGTCGACATCTAGCCTAATAACTACAGTAGACAGTCAGACTATTGACCAACCCACCGTTGTCACTCTAGTCAGACCAACTAGTTAGACCAGTAGATTATAACAGAGCTCGACTCGGGCTTAGTCTTAAAAAAGCCCTCCGTCTGCGCCTTTTGACTCTAACGACACGACAGTATGATTTTCTCCTATGACCAACCAAAAATTATTAAACTGACAAGACCTCAATCAAACTGTTAGCCAGACAGTCAGACTTTCATCTGACATACTATTAGTACTAGACACACACAATAATTTTTTCGATTAATTTCTGGGCTTAGTCAACTACTATAACCGATTCATGCCTAATCTTGCCAACGTCTTAGCACCCTTGTATATCAGTTAGTTTGCAACGAGGGCAAAATGGAAATGGACTAAAAGCAGAGCAAGATCTTTGAAGAAGCAAAGCAACAGTTGATATCTACGAGAGTATTGGCTCCCTATGATCCGGTCAAGCACCTGGTGTCGGCTTGTGATGTCTCACTATATGGTTTGGGAAGCATATTGTCATACAAGATGGAGGATGGGAGCAAACGCCCAATTGCATTCGCCTCATGCTCACTGAATGACACAGAGAAAAAATATCTAAATGTTGACAAAGAAGGGTTAGCCCTAGCTGGTATTTGGTATCCAAAAGTTCCACAAGTATATTTTCAGGAGAAACATCACATTGCTCACAGATCACAAACCACTTTTGGGTTTACTCGAGGCAGAAAAAGGTATTCCAGCCACGATAGTGCATGGGCCAAGGTCAAAAAAAGGCTTCAGAAAACAAGTCCCATTCCACCCTCGTGAAGACACACGTTTCTCATCACCAAATGATAGACATGTCCAAGTACAGCATTTCTGCACTTTCCCTCCGTTGCGAAAAGTGTCCGTTTAGCTGTAATTAAATATTTTAATTTAAGCAGCGCCGACGGTCCGTTGTCCGATGTTGCACCATGCGTAGTAGCATTCAAAAGACGTTTGGGAACTAAGTAAATTATATTCTACACCAAAGTCAGCCCAATATTGCATTTCTAATTTAGTAATACCACATTTCTTACATAAAACTCTCAAAATCGGCAGCTATGTGTCGTTGTGATATTTACGCTGTCAATCCCCCGTCTGACGATACGCTGCTATCTCAACTTAATTAATTCTCAGCAGTATCATCACTATCACTATCATCATCGTCGCCGTCTTCGCCGTCGTCATCATCATCAATAGGAGCATTATGAATATCTACAGCTTTGGTGTCGTCCTCTCCCTGGTCACAGTTACTGCAATTCTCGCATCGACAGATTTCTGTACACTGCTGTTCATTTTTAAAACAACCGCAGCGATTGCTGTTGCAAGCAGTTTTGCAACTGCAGTTAAGTACTTCTAGAATTTGCATCTGGTGCTGGGGTAGGCTCATCCACTTGATTTCTATTTTCCTGTCCATACACAATCCAACCGTGTCCATTACAACTTCCGACGGCAGGAAAGGCTTGGAGAGCATGTATCCAAATGTAGGCTTGGTAGTTGGTCCGTTTGACGTGCAGTGACAGGGCATCGGCTGTTGGGGGGAGGCTCTGGCACGCAGGAGCCTTAGCACAAAACATTTTTTACCTTGCTTCATTAATAGATGTGCAGTTCTGTTGTCCATACAATCGACAAACAAACAATTCGCAACTTTTTTGAGTCTCTAACGAGCATTGAGGGGTTACTCCTAGTCCTGCCATGCCTGCCTGAATTGTACGATCATTTATTAGAATTTCAAAAGACCGCTTTTTGCCTTCCCACCATAGAATGCACTCGTAGTATCGCAACCAGTGAATGCATGATATCCTGGAAGAGAGCTGCGTATTTCTGTTCCAAGCGCGTGGGCTAGTCTCGACAAATGCACGAAACACCGCCGGTCCTTGATACCCGTTAGCCACAGTAACTGAACATGACGAAAAACATCCAAAGAGGCTGCATATATGCCAATGACAGCAACGTCAGTGTCTGGAGATTTGATGATGGTAGTTGATTCTCTAGATTGTGCAGCGTGTAGGACTCCTCATGAGAGCACGTTAGCTCAAGAATTTCTGACCGCGATACCTGTTCACCTTCGGTAGATGTCAAGCGGACACAACCGGTTCCGGAACAAACGCAAAAATTGATGTTTTTGAGCATCATACCGTAGCAAGAAAAAAGTCCACTCGTTTACTAAAAAGTCCAACAGAGCACTCTTGTTGTTTCCAGAGCTTAGGTACTTCTTCCACTGCTTGGAACATCGCTGAGACGCATTAATAATATGGGAAACAATAACGTCGGTGGAGGCACGCTTGCTGCGCTCTGCGTCTTTGATGGATACAGATGTATAGCGATCTATGACAAAGTCAACACGAGAAAGCTGATCGTGGTCACGAGTACCTAATACTGAGCGAAGAATTTGAAAAGCAAGATCTCGAGAAGTGCCTGTAGGCCTAGTAAGTGATTGAATGCTAGCCATTGCGTCGACTAGCAGTGCTGATCTGCCAATGTTTTCTACCGGGGAGCCATAGCTTTCCAAGAGAGGCAGTAAAGAAAACTTGGTTGTTTTATTCAAATTACCTTGCGGTGAAGCCAAATTCAATGGCATTGGACTTAAGGAAAACGAAAAGACCATCCGCAAGTCAAGATTCCTACTCGTGAAAATTGCCAACATTCGTGAAAAGAATCTCCTGTCAGCCTTTATTGCTACACGACGAGAATTAGCTCTGACTGTGACTGTCTTGGCCATCGATGAGAAAGTTTTCAGCTTCAACTTTTGCAGCTTGTCAAAAAATCCAACACTGCCACTACACAAGCGTTCATGAACAAACTTCTCGGCATGTGTGTTTCCTATTTGGTACGCTTGCAAGAGGTCGTTCGCAACATCAGGTGGAGCCATTATTCCAGATGAAATGTTCACAACGCAGCTTGACGCCTCAAATGGGTTAGACCAACATTCAAGCGTACCAACTACACTCTGAACATTGTCTTCGTCTCGCTTTATTCGCGTCAAATTTTTGTGTCGCTTGCTTCTGTCAGACTCTTTTGAAATGCCCGCCTAACTGTGGCACACCGCAGTTATGGCTGCACGGTCATGTGCTGTGGCGATCCACATCTGAACGGCTCCGCATCTCAGACTACTACCAATAACTCCTCCTTTGGTTTTAGTATCGCGATTTATAGATTGTTCAATGGCCATGTCATCAGGTATTTGTGCGAAGACGTTATGAGACCTCTGGACAGCAAACTCTCCTGCTTCTAACAGAGCGTGAGCATCCGGATGAGTTTCTGCAAGAGAGACCATGTCGTACCAGTAGACAGTGAGATACCGACCGCAGTTTGTTCTGTCGTATGCAAACATCCATGGTATCATGTCGTGAAAGCATTGCAAGTGGAGAGACCAGTCTCCAATCCGAGTGGAACGAACAAACTGCAGCAGTAGTTCAATCACATAGCAGTACGACATCTAAAACGCTGCCGTCTGTCCGCAATCAGAATCGGTGAACCTCATGTACGCAGATTGTATACATTGAAACTGTTTTGAAGACATCATTTCTGCATAAATGGTCTTTGAGGGACTCGGTCGTAACTCTTGCAGTGACGGACGCAGCTCTAAAGGGCTTGTCGATCGGGTAGGCTAGTAGAGTCTTCAAACGCTTGCCAGCTTAAGCGTTGAAATGCTTCGTATAACACTTTGTGGACGCGCATAGCACGGTTGTAGTGCTTTCCCGATATTACACCTACACACAAATTAAAAAATTTCTTAATAGTAGGATAATCTACGGAAAAGCCGTGTTATCGATTTTTACCCTTTACGGCACTTGAACCAACCAACCCAGATTCAATGATGATATCTCTAAGACCAGCGTCATCGTGCCTCTTACCTATGACAGCTAAGTAAGTAGTACAAATGTGGAATGACCCATCCTTAGTACAATTCTCTTGTAAGCATCCGGATTTTTCCAGACTATTTCCTTAGCCTTTGCATAAATTGCTTGGTCTAGTGTAGCAATCGCAGACTATTGATGAATTCGATCCGCTTTGGCGATGCACTGTTTTAAAAGTTTACAAACAGTCGAAAGTTCAATTGGCGACGCATTGATAACCGGTAAGTACCCAATAATCGAACGAGAAGGAATGTCGTGCTCGTGAAGAATCACATTAAACCCTGACCAGCCAGGAACAGTTTGAGGGCTGTCTGAATCACGACGAATAATTTGACTACACGTGGATGATAGACGAGCCATAACAAATGCCAACTCCTCCGCACTCCTTGGAGTCCTACATACGCCAAAAATCTGATCTGGTATTTCAATGCTGGTAACCGCGGGTCCACAACGTCGTCCACCGCTGTAAGTGAAGGCATCACCAGAATATACGTGAATAGACCGTTGTCGTTTGCAACTATGTATAGACTGCTCTGCAGACTTGCTCTGCCTACACATTAGGACTTCCAAGTCAGGAAGCGAACGCTGAACAATAATACCATTGGTACAATGAGTGGTTCCCAACCCAGTCAAAGTTTCTTCCTGCAAGTCATTGCTGTAATAACAGAATATAGCAGGACGAGATAAGTCGATATTTTGAGGAATAAAACTGTCGCAGTTTTGTTCCTCAGACGCGTTAGCTACTGCTAAGGCAGTGTCAAGTTCAAGGACCTGACTGTATGCCACGCCGTGTCCAAACCTGTTCAGTAACCCTATCACTTGCGCACTCCCAGTCACATATCGAACCGCCATTGGCAAGGCCAAGTGCTTAGGTGGTTTTACTGAGCCTTTATGGTGCAATACACAATGTCTTGTTCTACAGAAGAGACTTGACGAGCGACTCTTTCGGAAACGTTGACGGTGTCAGATGAGCTAAAGTCAAAATCGCCATCCTCTCCACCTATGACCCAACAAAGAAAATTGTAAAGATGCACAGGTAATTCCATACCACATTCAAGCAAATCCGTCGCTCGTGGTGGCCAAGGCAAATTGTTGCGAATATCGAAAATGCTCTCGCGAATAAGAAATTGCTGTGTGAAACAGCTCTCGTTGACAAGTTGATGTTGACACGTGTTGTGGACCAGATGGAAGTGGTGAGCTGAATGTAGCACTGTCCAAGTCTTCCACAGAACTCTGACTGAGAGGCACACTACTATTGTCGTCTATTAAATGTACAAAATTGATTACCTCGGAAATAGAAGTATTGGGACCGTACACAACATCTGACATGCCAAAGCCATCCGGCCTGTAGAATTGTATGATATCATTGAAACGGTGACGCAAACGATGCTTCGGTTTCTCAGTACGGTATTTAGCATTTTCTATGCCACTGTTCCCTAACAATGTGTTGTAATTGGAGCAAATGTCTACCATTGTGCGGACAAATTTATTTGAAAACAGTAGAGGTTCTACATTGGCACACAGTGTGTTAAAGACCTTCGTGTAGATTTCATTACATTCCACGGGAGAGTCTTCGATATACTTCAGAGCTCTTGGATTGGTGTATTGCCTCTAACACGATCGGTGATACACCACATCTGATGCAACAGCATCAAAGTCGTCTGCAAAGCATTGGGTCAACCGTTCGTCTTGTCTCAAATCGATGGCACGAAGAAGAGCTTCCGGTTTAATCTGCTCGCATTTGGTCAGAGGTTCCATCTTTCGGCGATTAGTTGACATTTTCTTTTGCTTCTGGCATATGACACACATTGCAAATTAGTGACCAGATTCCTCGAGGAAGCAGTTGCTCTTGTCACTCGATTAAATGTTGCAGACACAACGAGAATAAAGTGCATACAGCCTACGCCACATTATATAGCTATTCGTTGCGGTATCACCTAGTGTAAATAAAGCAGCATCACATTACCGATCCTTATTCCTAGTAGCGTTACATCAGTCTAGATCCTTGTTATTCTTCCAATGTCCGCCTCCTTGTAGACATCCTTTTACGTGATAGTCCGTTCGTAGAAACAAGAAACATCCGTTTTTGTTCTATCTAGATTCGGTGAGGATATGCTACTAAAGTATGTACAAATATACCGTGTACAAAGGTTAGAAGCGAAACGAAGTTGCGTTCACACTAGAGCAGCCTTGACTCAAGAGCACTGGAAGATATAGGCGAAAATATTGTACATGTACATCTAGCTAGCTAACGGAGTCGCTTGACTAGCTATGAACGTAGGTGTGAATACAGCTGAGTTTAAACAAGACTTCGCAGACGAGGATATAAGGCTATTTGGCACTCAGTGTAAACGCACTAGAAGTCTTTGCTGACGACGGCAAGAGAAACAGTATTGCTGCTAACGCACGTTAGTGCAGAGACTTGAGCGCAATCTGTTCGTGTTTGTCCAGTCTCTCGTTATGTTTTGAACAGCTGCTGTCTAAATACTCATACATCTTCTTCAAGTTAATGTTATGCTTATAAATGCTAGAAAACAGAGTCTGCCCTTGGAGTACAGAGCGTACTCGCGGTCAAAACCAAAAATAAGCAAATGCAACCGAACGGACAACATTCGCGAAGAGAGACAAGTAAAGAAATGCTATAAATAGATTCCTCTAACGTTTCGTAAAAAGAAATGTGTGTCTTCACGTGGGTGATGGTAACTTCGTCTTTCTGGGGCCTGGCCCACAGACTAGAGGTGCTAGATGAGATTTCATCCAGGCTTCTGCAACCAACTCTATTACCATCTTCATGTCCACTGTCTTCAAGAAGTCAATAATTGATGTTCCCATCTCATCTGCTATGATTAGTCTGCGAAGCAGCTTTCTCCTATATCGACGCTTCATAGATTCTAAAACACCTTGATCCATTGGTTGGATAAGAGATGTCACATTAGGAGGAAGGAACTTGGCAACAATGTTTCCATTAGCACTAACCAACTCCTCAGAGTCAAGGTGGGCTGAAAAATTGTCGATAAGAAGGACTGCCTTAGGATTCAGACCATCTGATGAAAGTTTCTCCTTGACATAGGGAACAAAATTCTTGTGGAACCATTTCTTGAAAAGAAAAGATGTCATCCAAGCGTTTCGTTGACCTGAGTAGTAAGCATGGAGCAAGTCAGTCGTAATGTTCCTAAAGCACCTTGGTCTTTGTGCTTTGCCAATGAATTGCAGTGGAAGTTTGATAGTTCCTGAAGCATTAGAACAAGCAGAAACTGTCACCCTATCTTTTGACTTCTTGTACCCATCTGCTGACTTTTCAAACGATGCTGCCAGGGTCCTGGTTGGCAACAAGCGAAAGCACAGTCCAGTTTCATTACAGTTAAAAACTTGATGTAAAAAGAGATTCTCATTTTGAACAAACGATTAGAAAGTGGAACGAACGTCTTCAGCAGCTTCATCATTAGCAGACAGTTTCTCACCTTGAACTGAAAGACTTCTTATTCCATGCCTCCCACAAAACCGCCATTGCCATCCTGAACTAGCTGTAAATTTGGTGTCCTCACCATTCATTTTCTTGTTAAACCAGACTGCTTTCTCGCAGAGCATCGCACCAGTGATCGGCATACCTTCCATTCTTTTCTGTTGAAACCATACGTAAACAGCTTTGTCTAATTCTGAGTCATCCGCTACTCGCATGACTTTTGCTGGTCGGAACATTCCCATTTCTACCATGTCTTTCTTATACGAAAGAATCTTTTCTTTATTGTGTCTGATGTCAGATATCGTTGCCCTACCTACGTTATACTTCTGGGCGATCGCAGTTAGGGATGATGCCTCGAACAGGTGGAGAATATCCACGTTCTCGTCTATGGTAAGAACTGTACGCCTAAGCCGCTTCTTTGATGAATCGCACTCATCTTTTTCTGTCATAACTCCCCCAACGTGTGCGGCGCTCGACTCCCGCGAGGTTTCTCCGCTTGTGCAGAGGAGGTTAGTGACGTCATTTCCTTTTCAGACAAGTGTTTGAATACGCGAGGGTTCGGATAACCGAGGTTTGGATAACCGAGGTTATACTGTGCTGCTTCGACTGGCTCCACAGAAGACACGGTACATTCCAAACACACCCCAAGAGGATCACACAGACCAGATGTTTGTGACACGAAGTCAGTCAAGTACGTCAAGCGCCTTTGATGTTATTTGCTAAGTCACGTGACCATTACAAAGTCCCGTTTCTTAGGGCTCATATGAAATCATAGGAATGTACACCAATTGCAACAACTTACTATGATCACCACTATTGATCGCCCGGATATTACATCATACACAGTATGATCCGTATAGTTATAGCAGCTTACCTGCGCAAACGCCGTACAAACAAAAAGCAGAAGACATGTCGCGGACAGTAGCAAGAATTCCTTCTTTTTGCCGTGAACGAACGCCCACAACAAGAACTGTTCTTTATAAGGAATAGCGAAACATGCCTTTGAAGCCCGGATAATCATAACAAAAATTGTAAAGCGCGCTATAGGTTTGATAACGCGCACTAAATAAAATCATTGATATCAATAATGTATTAATTAAGGTAACAAAAATTTTTAAAATCAAATTTGGGAGACAGTCAGCGCCTTTCTAAAAAGCTCAGGTTTGTCTAAAACCATTACCGGTAGAGTCCCGTATCTAGTTTTGGATAACGGCTACATTCGAACGCGAGATCTTGGTCCAACGCAATTGTCTAAGGATGAAATATAGCGCAACAATGAGGCGTTAGGTAACTATTCTTGATCCGTGACAATCAATGGATTTGGCTCGTTCTAGCGAGAACGACTTGACTAAACGTAAACCACGCCCTTCCTCTAGATTTGGACAAATACCTCTAGTTTCGGATGGCCTCTCGTGCAGAGCTACCAAAGCACAGACACAAACCGAATCTATTTGTTGCAGTAGCCTAACATCTCATCTTACAAAAAATCGTTTGGACAGCGTCGTCGTGTTCCGTACGTAGCCGTGGTAGTCGTCAGAGTTGAGTGAAGTTACGCCCTCTAGTTCGGATGGCCAAAACACGCTAGATCGTCATTTTACGAGCAAATTTAGACACTCTGTAAAGAGTTTGAGCATTTCGAGCATAGAATCTCGACGTCTAGTGTCAAGTAATTACCTCGTGTTTTCTCGGTCTGTACTTAGTCTGTACTGATTTACTTTACAATACAACCCGTAGCTTGGAACGGATGTTACATGGTGACAGGAGTGGGTTTCTCAGCAGTTACCGTTGCCAGCCCCGATGGAATTTAGCGGCAACCTAGCCATTGAGTGGAAAAGATGGCGCCAACGCTTTGAAATCTACCTAACAGCATACGGTCGACAACAATCTACTGACAAGGTAAAAGTCTCTCTCCTTCTTCATGCGCTTGGATCCAAAGGCATCGAGATCTACAATACATTCACTGCGACGGAGGAGGAGCAGACGAGTTTCCCAGCCGTACTACAAAAGTTTCACAATCATTTCGTACCAAACTGAATATCACATACGAACGTCACCGATTCTTCACCCTGTAGTAGTTGTAATACGGGGTAGACATACGGGGACTGGAGAGGAAGCTAGGATCACTCTTAAATAGATCTTCAAGACGTTACATGGTACCAGGAGTGGGGTCATGACCGAGCAACTACGTCCACCGCCGCCTCTTGATTTTGAGTCCTGTCAGCAGGGCCCCGTTTGAAAAGCCTGGAGAAAGCGATTCATGGTCAATTTGACAGCAAGCGACAACGACGAAGCGTCAGAAAAAAGAAGTCGCTTTTACTTCATGCCTTGGGTCCCGAGGCCATCGACATTAGCGAGACATTCCTTTTTACGAAGGATGACGGGGAAAAGAAGGATCCAACGTTCGACGAGTTGGTGGCGAGATTCGACGCACATTACTTGCCACGTGTGAATGTCACGTTCGAACGCCATCAGTTCTTTACGCGCAATCAAGAGCCCGGCGAGTCGGTCGATTGCTATATTACGGCACTTCGGAAGCTGGCCCAGACATGCGAGTTCGGTGAGATACGAGATTCGTTGGTGCCTGATCGTTTCATTTGTGGACTATCGATGGTGGTGGTAAAGGAGAAATTGCTTGCAATGCCGAACATTACATTGGAAACAGCTATCGATAAGTGCAAAGCTGCAGGCCTCTTTAAGGATCAAATTCGAATTATCGATGCACCGGCAGACGAAGAAGTGGCAGATGTCAAAGCATCAGGAAAAACACCAGTGGTGCACGGCTCAGCTTCTGCAGGAGCAGCGGCAAAAGCGAATGCGTCACGTGGCAGATGCACCCGTTGCGGTTACAATCATGGGAGCATACGCTGCCCCGCGATGGGTAAGACGTGCCGCATCTGTAAAGGTGTCGGCACTTTGGAGTGATGTGCCGCAGCTCACCCGCCGACGTACAGGTCCAGCCTGTGTACACAGAAGATACTCAAGAGGAGATGGCACATACCGACGACATTGTACATGCTGTTGGTCTCTTGGTTATAGAGGATGAGGGGGAAGCAAAGGCGAGATCCATCGAGGAGACACTTCATATCGGAACGATTGAGGGTGACGGCGCTGCTTGGATGACAGAAGTGTTGACAAATGGAAGCCCTATACGTTATAAATTAGATACCGGCGCTCAAGCGAATATTCTCCTGTATGCAGTGTACAGGCAAATGACAAGCCGTCTGAAATTACTCAAGGCAACAACGCGGATTTTTGCTTATGGAGCGGTATCGCCGATATCAGTAGCAGGGCAATGTGTGTGCGAGGTGTCGGTACAGGGTGGGATTTCTCGGAAGTTGAGATTCTATGTGTTGGCGGCCAACGTCAAGGCGGTGCCGTTGCTGGGGCTCACGGCTTGCGATCGGCTGGATTTTATTCGCCAAGGAGGAGCAGGGATGGCAGATGTCGGAAGTGTGTCAACGTTTTCTGATGACCCGGTTGTGGGCCAATATTTGGATCTATTTGAAGGTGCAGGCAAACTCTTAGGGGCACAATATAGCATCAAGTTACGAGAGAACGCTCTACCAGTGGCTTTAGCAGCGGCACGTCGATTGGCATACCCTCAATATCGAAAGGTTGAAGAAGAATTGAAACAAATGCAGCGACTGGACGTAATTGAGAAGGTGAGCGAACCATCGGAATGGTGCAGTCCAATGGTTGTCGTACATAAGAGAGATGCAACAGTGAGGATATGTGTCGACTATGGGAAACTGAATGAGTTTGTACAGCGAGAGCACTATCATTTACCAACAGCAGAGGAGATCTTTGCCAAAATGAAAGGTGCTAAGTACTTCTCTACCCTCGATGCGAAGGCTGGATTTTGGCAAATTCCACTGGATCCTACTAGTTCAGCACTGACGGCGTTTATCACCCCTTTCGGACGCTTTCGTTTTAAACGGCTTCTATTCGGACTATCATCAGGACCGGAAGTATTCCACAGAACTATGCATCACATTTTGTCAGGTCTTGAAGGAGTCGATTGCTTTATTGACGATGTGATTATTTGGGGATCCACCAGGGAGGAGCATGATCAGTGGGTACGCCGTGTCCTGGAACGATTGAGAGATAAAGAAGTCAAGTTGCAGGCGGCCAAGTGCAAGTTCCGTCTTAAGAAAGTGACATATTACGGTCATATCTTGTCAATGGAAGGGATCAAAGTGAGTCCACAGAAGGTGCAAGCAATTACACAAATGCAGTGTCCAGAAAACAAAGATGACCTTCGTCGATTTCTGGGCTTAGTCGCATATGTTGCAAAATCTTTGGAGAACAAAGCACACCTCAGCTCCGTTACGTGAGCTATTGAAAGATGACGTGCCTTGGTGTTGGAATGCAGTTCACGAAGAAGCGTTGCAGCAGCTGAAGAAGATGATTACGACCGCACCGGTGTTAGCCTATTATTCGCCGCACGTAAGAACAGTGGTGTCACCGGATGCATCTTCATTTGGAATTGGCGCGGTACTCTTTCAGGTACAAGAGGATGGACGTCGGGCACCAGTTACGTATATTTCCAGGTCATTGTCAGCCAATGAACAACGCTTTTCTCAGATAGAGAAAAAAGCAATGGCAATGGCATGGGCTTGTGAAAAGTTGCACTGTTATGTCTTTGGCACAGAACAGCCATTTCTTATTGAGACGGATAATCGTCCCTTGGAATCGATAATGAATCGACAGAGTATTGACGAATGTCCACCGAGATTGATGCGGTTGAAACTCCGCATGATGAGGTACTGTTTCCGAGTGGAATATGTCCTGGGCAAGAAGCTGGCGGTAGCAGATGCCTTGTCGAGAGCTCCGGTTGAAGAAACAGACAATGAAATTGCTAGTCTAGTAGAGAAGCATGTGCAGATATTTGAAGACGCATTACAAGGGTCGGATAAGCAAATTCAGAGACTGAGAGATGAAACGGGAAAGGATCCCCAGTTGACTGCTCTTTTAGAGTGCTTGCGCTTGGGGTGGCCTCGCACGCAAAAGGAGCTTTGACATGACATACAGAAATTTTGGGAAAGTCGTCATTTGCTGACAGAACTTACAGGACTAATTTTGCGAGGAGTGAAAATGGTGATTCCCAAGTCCATGAGGGCGGAAATGCTACAGAGGGCACACGAAGGTCACCTTGGTGTCGTCAAGACGCTTTCCCAGGTTAGAGAAGTCATCTGGTGGCCCAGAATGTCCAATGCTATTCGACAGACGATCAGGCATTGTGAAACGTGGATGGAATTTCGACCTCAGCAAAGAAAAAGCCTTTGCAGCCGACTCAGTTGCCTCAAGGGCCCTGGGATAAGGTGGCAATTGACTTGTTCGAATTGGAAAATGTGCAATATCTGCTGAGTGTCGATTACTATTCACGATTCCCGGACATACGTACATTGTCTTCAACTAAAGCAGAAACAGTCATTTCAGCTTTGAAAGATATTTTTCGTGTCATGGCATCCCGCGTGTGGTGATAAGTGATAATGGCCCGCAATTTTCGTGTCATCAGTTTCATGGTTTTGCAGAACAATATGGATTCCATCATGTCACATCATCGCCAAGGCACCCTCAGAGTAATGAACTCGTGAAGAGGGGGGTTCAAACAGTAAAAGGATTGTTGAAGAAGGCACAGCAATCGGGAGGGGATTTCCAGTTGGCGTGGTCTCGTGTAGCCAGACCCCTTTTCGCAGCGTCCTCCCCGACGAAATGGGGTCTGGTGAACGGCCTTTGATGTCGCTGTGTGCCGCGTAGCCAGAAATCAGCTATCTAAAGACCGGATTTTGTTTCTTAAGCGCTTCACTAAAGACCAGACTGGTATGCACGCAGTGCAATCCTATCTCATTAGCTTCTCTTGTTTCGTAGAGAACAATTCGAAGACTACAGCTAGAGTCGTTGCTGTTTGTGAAATCTTCATGTTTACAGCAGCAATTAAACGCGGCTGCGGGAACGTTGACGTCTACAGGCTGCGATTTCATGCAGCCATGATCGACGTCGTACGATCTAGCGTTCGTTGTGTGCGCTCGTGTCACAACGGAGACTGAATGCGAACGTACTGGATGGATGCGAACGTACTCGGTGCTGTTTGCTGTTTTTTGACGTCTAAAGCGACCGCAGACAGTCCAGAGTGAGCGATGTCTGGAAGAGCTTGGAGCTGAATGACGTCATCGAAACAAGATGAGTCGTCTTTCTGTGTTTGGGTAATCATTTCATGTGTTTTGTGCTTTGCTTTGGTGAACACATACAGCAGCAACCAGGAAGAGACCACGTTGACAGAAATGCTGGACGTCCCAAGGTGGTACAAATTCGATGTGTTGTTTGGAAGAGCTAGATATTACGCATGTTCCTGCTGCGTAATTTCCAGAGTATGTGGAGCTTCAGGGAGACTACTTCCATCCAACTGTTTTCTCTTGCTCAACAAGGTGATAGCATCTGGTGGTTTCATCAAACACAAAAGCATGTCCACATGTCAGACAGGTATGTTTCATTGCATGATTTATGATCATGCATGCAGCGCTACATGATCGAGAATTCTAGACAGTTATTACAACATGCAGTTATTTATTTTCACTGGAAGGTCAAAGGTTCAGCAGTTACCATAGTCACAACTAAGTACACAAACGTCACAACAACCACATCCTTTTCCTGCACTGTCTTCACTACCAGCAAATAAAAAATCAGCAAATAAGCACTTCCTACGACAAGTTGTAATATTTTGTCCATACTTCTTCATCGAGGATGAAACTGTCCTGTGCAGATGTCCATATACAAGCAGTGCAGTTGCTGTCAAGCCATCTCTTCCAGCTTGCCCAGTCTCTTGGACATAATCTTCAATGAGTCTTGGAGGACTCCAATGAACAATCCATCTAATGTTGGGAATGTCAACACCCATCCCAAATGCTGTTGTAGCCATCAGAACTCTCAATGTGCAGTCTACTTTACTAAACGACATCAAAATTTTTTCTTTCATCTCGACTGTGGAGGCCCTCGAATACATATCAACTAGACGAAATTCTTGCAAATCAATACAATCTGATGGAAATGTAAAGTGGGATCCCAATTTTGATCTGAGCTGAAGATACAGTGACCAACTGTTGTCTATTTAGTACAAAAGATGTAGTAAAAATACTCTAGACTAGCTATACAAGGACTACCATATAAGTATATCTATGAATTAATACATGATGATCATGCAGTATACGCATGCAGTGATGATCGTTACGTAAAGGTTACTCAGGGCCAGGCAGATATCATATAATGTATAAAGGTAAGTAGTAGAGACTTGCGTGTTCCACAGATTGACATGCAGTGCCAGAAGTGAAGTCTGCAACCCAAGCTGCTTCCATTCATATTACTCCAATCACAACGTGGTCTCTTCCTGGTCGCTACTGTATGTGTTCACCAAAGCAAAGCACAAAACACATGAAATGATTACCCAAACACAGAAAGACGACTCATCTTGTTTCGATGACGTCATGCAGCTCCAAGCTCTTCCAGACATCGCTCACTCTGGACTGTCTGCGGTCGCTTTAGACGTCAAATAACAGCAAACAGCACCGAGTACGTTCGCATCCATCCGGTACGTTCGCATTCAGTCTCCGTTGTGACACGAGCGCACACAACGAACGCTAGATCGTACGACGTCGATCATGGCTGCATGAAATCGCAGCCTGTAGACGTCAACGTTCCCGCGGCCGCGTTTAATCTCTGCTGTAAACATGCAGATTTCACAAACAGCAACGACTCTAGCTGTATAGTCTTCGAATTGTTCTCTACGAAACAAGAGAAGCTGATGAGATAGGATTGCACTGCTTGCATACCAGTCTGGTCTTTAGTGAAGCGCTTAAGAAACAAAATCCGGTCTTTAGATAGCCGATTTCTGGCTACGCGGCACACAGCGACATCAAAGGCCGTTCACCAGACCCCATTTCGTCGGGAAGGACGCGGCGAAAAGAGGTCTGGCTACGCGAGACTACAGTTGGCGTTGCTGGCGTATAGAACAGCTCCACAAGAAACGACCGGTATATCCCCTGCACAGTTGCTGATGGGAAGGCAACTGAGGACAACCCTTCCGGCGACGAGTGTGCAACTGCGGCCGGTTGTGGTGAATTCCCAACAAGTCCAACAGCGGGATGGCCTTCAAAAACAACGGCAAAAGAAGAACTTTGATGCGCGTCACGGATGTCGGGAGTTGCAGCCACTGCAACGAAACGATCACGTTTTAGTATGGGATACGAGAACACGTAGGTGGCGGATCCCAGCAGTAGTGATGACAGTAATTAATCCCAGGTCGTACGTAGTCAAGTTGGCGGGTGGGGGCCAAATCAGACGAAACCGACAACAACTGCAGTTGAGACCAAGTGACACCTGCAAAAGAGTCGAGGACATCCAGGAGATGGTGGAAGAAGATGAACAAGAGGAGGAGCAGGTGGGAAATGCTAACACAGATAAGCAGGCACAAGAACAACAGGAACAGATCAACAGAACTAGGTCGGGCGGGCAAGTCCGGGAACCTGGATGGAAGAAGGACTATGTTTGCTATAACTAACTAGGACGTTTATGGGAGGACGGGGGGATGTAGTAGTAGTAATACGGGGTAGACATACGGGGACTAGACGGGAAGCTAAGATCACTCTTAAATAGATCTACTAGACGTTACAAACTCCCTTTTTAGGACCTCCAATGTCTTCTCTGCCGGCTTCTCTGGCGCAACCAAGTTACGCAGTAGTCCATACGTCTTTGGACCTATCAGTGAAAGGAATACGGCCACCTTCCGCCCGTCAGCAACAGCATTCGCTTGGAAAAATAATTCCATCCGCTCTTGCTACGCGGCCCAGGATGGACGAAATGGTCACGCACCCGCCAGTCAAATTTTAATTTGACATTCAATTTTCAATTTGTTTCAAAAATTGAATATGGAATGGACGAATTGGCCACGCAAATTCAAAATTTAATATTTAATTTTTAAATTAAATTGATTATTAAATTTAACATTGAAAATTGAACTAACGTACTTGCAATTTCAATATTCCATTGCATTGAAAAAGGAAATTGGTTAAAAATTAAGTATGTTTTTAATATTCATTTTAATCCGCAAATAATTATAGTCTGTCGATCAATCAATTTTTAATTTTCAATAGAATTGAATATTGAAATTGCAAGCAACTTCTAGGGTGCGTGACCATTTCGTCCATTCCATTTTCAATTTCCGGCAACAATTGAATATTGAATTAGAAATTGAAATTGCCTACAAGTTGCTTGCAATTTCAATATTCAATTCTATTAAAAATTAAAAATTGATTGATCGACGGACTATAATTATTTGCGGATTAAAATGAATATTGAAAACATACTTAATTTCTAACCAATTTCCTTTTTCAATGCGATTGAATATTGAAATTGCAAGCACGTTAGTTCAATTTTCAATATTAAATTCAATATTCAATTTAATTTAAAAATTAAATATTAAATTTTGAATTTGCGTGGCCAATTCGTCCATTCCATTTTTAATTTTTGAGACAAATTGAAAATTGAATGTCAAATTAAAAATTGACTGGCGTTGCTTGCTCTTACAATATTCCATTACATTGAAAATAGAAATTGATTGAAGACCAATTGTCATTTCAATATTCGTTTACTTTGCAAATAGATTCAATCTTTCCATCCGTCCAATTTTCGTAAATTATGAATATTAGATTAGAGCCTCCGATGCAATTTTCTTTCTCCGTACTAAATGTAAATAGAAAGTTACCCGCAGCTGCTAGCGCGAGCCATATCTCATAAACGGTATAATGACACCGCGCGGGCGGTCGACGGTGACTTCAATATTCAATTCTATTGAAAGACGAAAGTTGCGTCTAGCTTAGCCACGCCCAGCCACGCCTCTGGCACGCATGCAATGTAATGCAATTAAGAGATGCATGGGAAAGCCTCAACTGGCACGCGACCGACCTCTCACAACAAGTCGGTAAGCACTTGCACCTGGTTCTCGTCAACCGTCACGCTCAATCGTGAGACATTCCTTGCGGCAATGAGCGAGGGACGCCCTTGGCATGGAGGCACGCGTCTAGGGCATCTAGAATCAACGAGATCAACGTCTAGCCTACACTGAAAAGTTGACGTCTAGTCGATTTGGAAAGACTTCAAGCAACTATCTAGCTAGAGGACATTTGCGTGGATTATCTAGACCACGCCTCTAAACATCTGACGGGGAAGCCCCAGCCAGTATCTATCATCTGACGATATAACGGCACGTCGTGCATTCTCTCCACTCTCGATCTCCATGGACGAAGTTGACGAAGATTTTGTTCGGAAGCGAGTCGAAGAGGGTAATAGTCATGCTGTCATCAGTGAAGAATTAATTACAGACGATGTTTCCAGGACTTCGGGGACTTAGCGAACGATCTGTTCGACGTTTCTGTACAGACAGAGGCCTAGGTCGACGTTGTTCTCTGACTAAAGAGGAACTAGAACGCCGCGTGTCTGACGCCGTAAGCGAGGTGAGCACTAGCTATATATCTCTAGGTAGCTGGCTGCATGCTCATTAGAGTTAGATTAGGTCATGATTTGCTCATGATCACTATAGCTAGGTCATGATTGTACACTGCATGTATACTGTGTGCATGGCCTATAATTCCTGTATGTATATTAATATTGACTTTGACAGGTCGGACCATCTTGCATCTTCAGATCGTCAAAAAGCAAGAAGAAGGCAATGGCTACACAATGCAAGTCAAAGTCTAAGATTTCTCGTACTTGCAGGCGGTCACCAGTAAATTTTTGATTTTTTTCTTTGACTTTTACAAAATAATATCACTATACATATTTTAACTGCTAATACGGTCTTGTTTCAATATCATTTTACGTCAAAATTGTAACATGGTGGCACCTAAATATTATATACTCGTGATCAGTTATAACTCTTGATCACAGAATGTCATCGCTGTAGTTTGTCTTCTTTAGTCTTTCTAACTTTTCTTTGTAATGAAAGCTTGCATATGTCCATTTAATTAATTAATATATATATATATATATATATATATATATATATATATATTAATCTCATTGCATATCTTTTGGGAACTGTCTATTATTTATATCAATATGTTCATTATGTTAGAAACTGCAGAGAAGATCTTCAGTTTTAGAGATGTCCACAATTTTGAGCGACGAACAAAAGAAGACGTACGCTAGTGCCACGAAACTGGAATTGATGTCGTCAGAAGTCTCTGAAATAGCAGTGATAACGAGCCACCCTCTGAGGGAGCCTCCACTGCTGGACGTTCACAACTCCTGGTCCGACCTCTTCCATGGAGAGCCATTGGAGCAACAAAGGAGTTTGAGTTTTTGGACAGAAAGTACGCCAGAAGGCAGACTCAGAGAGGAACGCGGTACCAAGAGTAAACGGAGCTCCATCTACCAGAACACGTCCGGGAATGACATTGTACCAGAATGGGCTATAGAAGACTTCTGCTAATTATAATACGTTTGATTTTAATATATGTCAAAGAACACGGACATATAGAGCTAGATCATTCAAATTTGCTGTTAACATTGTTGTCCATTGCCAAAGTTTGTTGAACTAGAGAAATAAATCACATAACAATTAATGTCAATCACCTGGTTAGTGTGTCTTAAGACTACCTATAGCTCATATTTGGAAAAATCTGTACAGAAACGTCGAACAGATCGTTCGCTAAGTCCCCGAAGTCCTGGAAACATCGTCTGTAATTCTTCACTGATGACAGCATGACTATTACCCTCTTCGACTCGCTTCCGAACAAAATCTTCGTCAACTTCGTCCATGGAGATCGAGAGTGGAGAGAATGCACGACGTGCCGTTATATCGTCAGATGATAGATACTGGCTGGGGCTTCCCCGTCAGATGTTTAGAGGCGTGGTCTAGATAATCCACGCAAATGTCCTCTAGCTAGATAGTTGCTTGAAGTCTTTCTAAATCGACCAGACGTCAACTTTCCAGTGTAGGCTAGACGTTGATCTCGTTGATTCTAGATGCCCTAGACGCGTGCCTCCATGCCAAGGGCGTCCCTCGCTCATCGCCGCAAGGAATGTCTCACGATTGAGCGTGACGGTTGACGAGAGCCAGGTGCAAGTGCTTACCGACTTGTTGTGAGAGGTCGGTCGCGTGCCAGTTGAGGCTTTCCTTGCATCTCTTAATTGCATTACATTGCATGCGTGCCAGAGGCGTGGCTGGGCGTGGCTAAGCTAGACGCAACTTTCGTCTTTCAATAGAATTGAATATTGAAGTCACCGGCGACCGCCCGCGCGGTGTCATTATACCGTTTATGAGATATGGCTCGCGCTAGCAGCTGCGGGTAACTTTCTATTTACATTTAGTACGGAGAAAGAAAATTGCATCGGAGGCTCTAATCTAATATTCATAATTTACGAAAATTGGACGGATGGAAAGATTGAATCTATTTGCAAAGTAAACGAATATTGAAATGACAATTGGTCTTCAATCAATTTCTATTTTCAATGTAATGGAATATTGTAAGAGCAAGCAACGCCAGTCAATTTTTAATTTGACATTCAATTTTCAATTTGTCTCAAAAATTAAAAATGGAATGGACGAATTGGCCACGCAAATTCAAAATTTAATATTTAATTTTTAAATTAAATTGAATAATGAATTTAATATTGAAAATTGAACTAACGTGCTTGCAATTTCAATATTCAATTGCATTGAAAAAGGAAATTGGTTAGAAATTAAATGTGTTTTCAATATTCATTTTAATCCGCAAATAATTATAGTCCGTCGATCAATCAATTTTCAATTTTTAATAGAATTGAATATTGAAATTGCAAGCAACTTGTAGGCAATTTTCAATTTCTAATTCAATATTCAATTGTTGCCGGAAATTGAAAATGGAATGGACGAAATGGTCACGCACCTTCTAGGCTATTTTCAATTTCTAATTCAATATTTAATTGTTGCCGGAAATTGAAAATGGAACGGACGAAATGGTCACGCACCGTCCAGTCTTCCTTTTCGTGATCAAATTGAAAATGGAATGGACGAAATGGTCACGCGCCGTCCACTCTTCCTTTTCGTGATCAAATTCGCCTATCTTTTCTATAGGCGTTAAGCGTTGAGGAGCGTCCTGTTCGGCCATTTCAATCCCAGCTCTCGTAGCCATTGTTGTGTCGTTGGGCACGCGTTAGAGACACAATATCTGTTAATCTATTCAACGCACACTACTCTCGCTACTGTACTACTGTAACTGTTACAATCATAGACACGCACTTTATAGTTATGCACTACGTCATCTACTATTAATATACGACAACTTGAACTACCAATTATGTTAAGAAGATCTAAGCGGATTTGCAAACTACCCAGGCGACTGCATGATTACGTTCTGGAACCACACGATGGGGAGGATAGTGATCTAGTATATTGATACTCTGTATTGCGTAGTGCACGTTACTTTGATAAAGCACGCTATTCATTGGGTTCTACAAAGTAGACACACACAATAAATCAGACACTCTTGTGTTACGCTCACTCGGCTGTCGTGTTGCTACACGCGCCACCTTACAGCTGCATCACTTGTTTTCCTATTTACAGGAAGGCCTTGGTTTTAGCAGGACAGTTGCTAGTTCCAGACTCAGCCAGAATTCGTTTTGCTAACAAGAGCAAACAGACTTTGTTGTTTCCCCTCAAGCTTATTTGGCACTGCATCTTTATCCGTGGCCTTCATTGTCTTTGGTGGTAGCGGTGTCGGTTGGTCTGACTTGTCTCGAGCTCTTGTTGCAGAAGGCAATAGACATTTACTTTCAGTACACTACTAAAATCACACTCACTACTGTCGTTGCTACTAGGGCATTTTGACTGATTGCTAGCAGGCACTACAGGAACAAAGTGATTCGTGCGTAGAAATGGTTGGTGTAGCAGTGCGGCAGAGGCACACGACCACATGATGTGTACAGTTTTTGTGGCAACTCCTAGCCTTAGCGAAAACACGCCCTGTAGAAAGTGGCGATATCCTTCTACTCATGCATACCAGGAGCGTGCTGATATAGACAAAGTACCATTGCATCATAGTGTCTGAGTGGTTGTCTCCGGGCAACCAAGCACCAATTATTTGGGTGTCCGAAAAAATATTTGGTACGAATTTGTCAGACACTGAATTATCAAAATCAGACATGATGACTTGACCAATCTCACAACTGCAACAATTTTGGGATGTAGTATCTAGAAAGCTGCCCAGATTCATATCATCAATCCATGTACGCACGTTGTCTCATGTTCTAGATCTAAGGTTGCTGTTCAACAGCCTATACAATTCAAAAACACTAGAAAACAGTGCACAAAATAATGGCAATTCAGCGTTCTAGCTACTACTAAAGTCCTGGCTACCACGCATCATTCTTAACTACAAAAACCTAACTTACAAAGCAATGTCTACTAATTAGCACAAACGTCTGCACAAAATGCAGCATGACTAAAATACGGTTAGCCAAAAAGTTCTAGAGCTAATCATTGCCTACACAAACTGAAGAGTTACTTGAAGTTGGCATACGTGTCAAAGTTGTCAAGGTAGACCAGCAAGGCGTCATACATAAATCGATACTGTGTCTATAGAGGCAAACATTCTTAAATTCGTGACATGTGAAATGGTACACTTAAACATGCTAGTTGTCTCACCCAAGTCTGCACAATTTTTGGATGCTGAATTCGCATCGATCTAAGTTTCAAAAACACATCCACCACGCCCTCTACCTTCAAGAGCTCGACAAGCGACAGAATGCCACAGAAAGTTCCACTGCGACCAACACCATTGCTATATAAAAGTCAGGCTAGTTACTACATACTATCAGTCATACTGTATTTGGTACTCACTTGCAATGAACGATTATAGCTTTGTTGCCAGTCCCTTGCTGCCATTTTTGCAATTGATCCTGCATGTCAAACAGTTGCTCTACTGTTTTGGGATTACTGTTCTCCGGCCATGCTGTGTAGTGGAACTGGGTTATGATCTTTGACTGTGAACCCTGCCCATACACAACACGCATAATGTCAATCGTTCAGTGCCAATACACTTTTAAGTATAGCTGTTGACCTTGCTCAGGTTAAATTTGCGTATCACATACTCTCCCAGATTTGTCTCTTTCGACAACTGAACAGTGTACTGACCAAACTGAGCACTGCCTGATGCTGGCCAATACTGGTGACACATCTCCTGCAAAAATTACACAAGCAAAATGCACCATACTTTCAGACAATCATTGTAGTCAATTGTAGCAACCTCTCCATTTTCTTGCAAAGACGCCAGCATGACAATTGACACACAATTTTGTTCCCACACCATTTTCCAAAAGTCTTCTGTAGTCTTAGCTAGTGGCCCTTGTGTAGTAATATATGCATCACGATGACGATAGCCCTAAACAGCCACAAGTTAATGTATCGACTGCAACCGTTGTTAACATAATGTACGAATAGCATAGTCATACATTCAAGTAGCTGGCATTTATGTAGTCGGCTCCAGCCTGAGTGTTCACATACTCACTGTCTTGGGATTCTGTTTCCTCCAGACGAAGAATAACTCGCTGCACATCCACTGTAAACCACAACAACATTAGTTTCTATACAACAACAATGAAAAATCATGATCAAACAAGGCAGTATGTCCTGGTATCTGTTCTTCACTGTTACAGCAGGCTGTGAGCCTGCCTTACAAAGCTGCTTATCCATTTGTAGCCCTGTTGTTTGCAGCACCTGATGTCAATACAATATATGATAGCAACAATTACCATCTCTTATGTAACAGACTTTGCTTACTTGAAAGTGATGTTCAAAACCTGTCTTGCCTGACTTTGCATCTTTCTTCGACAGTTTGGCAACGGCAGTACGAAGATTTTGAACAGGAATCTGGGTATTGCCACAGGTCAATGCTTCAAGCACAGCATCGTGGATAAAACCATATTGAGCCTGTTGGTAAACAACACGACATTGCCATTATTAACTTATAGTGAAAACTGTCACAGTGGACTGTAAACAATTTCTTTAAACCACCTATATTCTATATACAACTGCTAAAAGAAATATGTTGTGGTGCTTGGATAATGTGTTTAGATGGGTACTTATGTCAATTGTTATAGATTGCAAAACATCCAACTAAAGTTAAGAAGCCTACTTCTCAGCTTTCATAAGTCTTGAAATTTACCAAACAGAAACTAATGCCTTGTGTATATCTTTCAGTACAATACAAATTAGTAGTACGTACAGCTCCCTGCATTATAATTACATCCTCCACAGCTACCAACAGAAACTCTTGACATCAACTGACAAGTTCCAAACTGCCTTAGTGCATGTGCACAAACCTCAGTCTGGACCATATCTTGACGCTTTGTCCTCAGAGATGCAACACAGCTGTAGATATCAATGGGCCCGCCATCTTCAATTCTCTCCATCATTGTATCAATAACTATAAACGTTCCAGTTCGACCAACACCAGCACTAGAAACCCGATTTGCATGAAAAAGCAATGCTTTTACCATAAACTCACCCCTAGCTCTATACCTGCAGTGAACAACCATTGACCCTCGATTCTTAGGATATTCACGATTGATTCTTCTGATAAAACTCAGTAGAGGTGTAGCAAATTTGGGTACACCATGATCAGGCCAAGCAGTGTAATGGTATTGTGTTACCACTCTCATCTCTTCACCCTGACAACACAATCAACCATTCATGCACCAACACTCTTTGTACTGGACATCTTAAGAAACTTACCAAAGCTAAACTGAATTTACGAATTTCATAATCAGCAAAGGAATCTTTCTCCAAAAACGTGACCAAAAGGCCATTGTAGTCCACAGATTCATGCATGTTCTTAGGCCAATACTGATAACATTTAATCTAAAAATTTAAACATTCTTCTGCAAATCTGAGTAACATAATGACAAACCCATTCACCTTATTCTTTTCTATCAAATGAGTAAGCATCACAATTGTAGGGACATTTTCCACCCAAATCATTCGCCAATTGTCAGCAGCAGTATGTTCCTGTGGTCCTTGAGATGCAATGTACTTCTTGGGAGTGCGATATCCCTATATACATTCACACAACAGTTAATTGCTTAATTCCTAGGTATTCATCACATAAAACAACATCAACAAAAGCAGCAGCAATGTAATCGCCGTTAGAGTTTGTCATCCCTGACAAAACCGGCAGCACAACTCGAGAATGATCATCTATACACATTGAAAATTACAATACTGAAGGCAAAGTAATGGTCCTCACAAGTTACACACAAGTCAAAATATTCTTGTAACGATTCAGTGACAGGTTTGCCAAGGCTACTTCAGCTGAAACATTATGTTGTATTTCTCCAAGTGCCTAATCATAAATCACATACATTATGGACAAATATGAGTTAAAGTGATACTAAAATACTAACAACACCTTAAATTCACTGGATATCCCAGCATTGTGATCTTGATGCATAGCTGCCACATAATCTGGAAATTCTTCAAGGTTGATAGAATGAAGGCCGGTTCGTGATTGGTGACTCTTAACTTTTGGCATTATAGATGGAGTATCTACAGAGTAAATTACACAACTTTAGACTGATCAGTGTACATCAAACAACCACATCAGTCACCTGCAGATGTCCAAACATTTGGTTTCTTTTCTGTTTCAGTGGCTGAACGTACAATTAGGTCTACAACCTGTTCATCAATGCCTGAACTGTTTGTCGCTGTGCATTGATACTTGCCACTGTCTGATGCCATGACATTAGCAATCTGCAAAGACTTATCTCCCAGAATAACAAAGTGCTCATCTTTCTCAGATATTTCCTTTCCATTGCGGAACCACTTGATGATTGGTTTTGGTTCTCCAGCAGCATCACAAGGAAGAACAGCAGTTGTGCCTTCATATGATGTCACTGATAGACTTTCACCAGAAATCACTGGAGCGAGAGGAACCTCGTCATATTCACTCTCCACTTGTTTGACTGACGAAAAAGCAATTTGTTGGTTAATGTACACACTGTCAGTCATTTTTCCTGAACGGCGTCTCCTAAATAACACAGTTACAGTTAAACTACATGGTTTATCACATGCCTAGCTGACAGTAAACAACCTTAGAACAACAACAGCAAGAATAACCAATAGAAGAAAAATGATGCCACCAGCTGCAGCACCTGCAATTGGAGCCACTGAACTTGATCCTCCCTTTGATGGTAACTCTTCTGCCTTTGTCAAAACTCCTTCGTGTCAAAAACAATCAATATTACTGTAATGGAACTACAGGTAAACCAAATAACAATAATCATCTTACTTAGTGGTTCACCAATTGCTGTTTCTTTCATCTAGAAATCAAAATATATAAGGTTTCTCAAAGGTATGTAGTAATCCACATATCATCATACCACAATTCCATTATCCAACATTGCAACCACACGAATATATATAAAGTAAGTCGAATCAGACTTAAGTGGAACATTTTTGTACTCATTGTTTTCACCAGAAGTTGAATCGTTTCCAATGGTAAACTGCTTCCCTTGTATGTTCTGTCTGTAAATCATGTAATTGTATCGAGCTGTTACATACCATGTGTTGTCTGTGCCCTCTTGCTCATACGGTCCAACAGTACGTGGTACATCAGATACCAAAGGAGCTTTAGATCCAGTGGTACCCTCATAAACAATAATATCAACATATCTAAAATATTGTCACGTTAAAACATTCACAAAACAATGAAAAAGTCAAAACATACTCTATTGGACCATTTTCATCATTCACAGTAGGAGGTACAAATACTACAGATGACGTTGATGATGCAACATTACTAGGTAAAGGTTTGTCTGGTATCTGAGGAGAAGCTGCCAGTGTGCGCACTATAATCATGTTACTAGGGGAACTTTCTGGATTGGACTTTGCGTTATTCGTTACTGTCACATATACCCTGTACTCAGTATATGGTTTGAGGCCCTTCAAGGTGTATAGGTTTTCACGACTCTCAATGTCGGGACTCTTGCTGTACGAAGCATTACCAATACTGTTGTAAACCTGCACAGCAAAGTTTAAACAATCATTTGCAGTCATGAGCATGTATGCACATGCATTCATGCATCTACTCGTCTAAACACAACTTTGCTTACAGTGTAGTATTGAAAAGCACCATCAAAGCTAATAGGCCTCTCCCATTGTAGAGTAACTGAGCTTGCTGTCACATTGGAATTTCTCAAATTTTGAGGTGGCGCTGGTGCTAAATCAAGAGAAACCAGTAATAATAAAGTATACTAAATATTGAAAGTAAAATTACTTATAGCAGCTGCCATAACAGTAATGGATGCTGCTGGTCCAAGACCAACTGTGAAAGCTTGAACTGTGACATTATAATTTGTTGAAGGTATTAGACCACCAATCTCTTGACTATGCTCTTTCACAAAATTAAAACGTGTTCTGTTTCCAGTACCATCTGACAGCATGTATTCAACAATGTAATATCTAATAACTCCATTTGGTGTTTCAGGTTCACTCCACATTACAGTGACTGCATGTGGTGGATTGGAAGAATAGTACAGGGAATGTGGTGCAGTTGCAGGAGCTACAAAACAACAACAGATACATAGTCTGAACACAGTCAGTTAACAGTGCAGCAATATACTACAGACACATTCATACAACATCATGATTACATCAAGCAATGTCAGTATTCAACAAGTCAAAACTAAATGCACATTTCAGCTGCATCTTAATTTAGTTGCTCCAGTTTTAACAGGCCCATTTTCTATTTACAACTAAACTACAGTAATTACGGTAATACCAGAGCATCACTTATTTGATAAAACTACAATATTAGACAAAATAAAACTACAAGTCAAACACATGTAATCTGCCATCAGATTTCCTTGCTCTCAGATTATGGTTTCAGTATTTTTAAAGCAAAAACAGCTCTAATGCTCTAGAATAACCTGGAGTACATAAAAAATACATGTTGACTAACAAAGGTACTTAGGCTCAACAAGTAGCCAACCAATCTTCAAACAGATGAATCAGATTTTCTCCTTTCATCAATCACATGACAACACCAGATAGTAAGACGATAAGCATTTACTGGTTGTCTGATGTTGTGTATTATGTATGTTCGTTGTCAAACATGTACTGTGTATTATGGCTGCTTACAAATCTTCTACAAACCATACATATACATAGTAAGTACATGCCACCCAAGCTACAAGTATGCAACACTACTCTTCTACAAAAGTTTCACATATAATAGCATCTATTGCCCTCAAACTGCTTTACATCATATGTGCCTATCACAATAGTTGGACCGTATAGGCTGCTAGAAAGTTACACAATGTGGTGCTACAAGTAACTACAACTACCATGCATTACTAGGCAATCAACCAAATGTATTTGCTGATCTTTATTACAATGAAGACAAATCTGACAATTGTGCTAAACCACTAGCAATAAATAAAACAAAAAACATACTTGTCATTACTGTAACATACTTCTGCCTGCAAGCAACTAACTTGAATACGACACATCTTCAAAGTAAAGTATACCAAGCCACATCATGATAAAAACTTACAATATTCTGATGTGTTGGCAACAATGGCAGTACTTCTTTGTCCTTCCAACACCTTACCATCATGAGACCGAACGTTCACTGCTGCCACCTCAACACTGTATTGTGTAAATGGAGTGAGCATTGTCAAATTGGCCCATGTGGCTGTTACATTCAGTATCTTGTACCCATCCACATCTCTCACTTGACGAACACCAACTGGTTTGTAGTAAACAAAGTAATAGCGAGGAACACCATTAGGTGGACTGGGAGGTGACCAAGACACAACAAACCAGTGAGCAGAAGCATTTCCTGATAAACTCACTAAATTGGGAGAACCGGGATCTAGTAAATACAGCAAATCACACAATCACAAAATAAATCCTTAAATTAGAAAAAACTTTACAGCCTTCAGCAGTAGTCACAGATACCACATTAACAGCTGCCAAACTTCCAGGTTCATAGCCATGCCTGTTGCTTGCTGTTGCTCTAAAGCTGTAATTTGTAAATGAACTGAGACCAACAACAACAAACGGTTGAGAATCAGTAGCACTGAATTCTCTTTCTTCCCACAGTATGTTGCTGGTGCCATCATCCAACTGATATTCTATACGATATTCAGTTACACTTGAGTTTCCATTTTCAAGACAGTTGACTTTGACATTCACTTCAGAGTCATTATAGCTTTTGACTGACAACACAAGACATCTCTGTGGAGGACCTAAAACACACCACATATAGTTAACTAAACATACAAAATGTCAACAAACACGTGCGAAAAGAACGTTACCTTCAATTATCAACTGTACTGATGCCCTACTGGACTTTGCACCGGCTTCAATAGTGTTACTAGCAATACATGTGTATGTCCCTTCATCCTTAAATTCAAGTGATGTTAGTTCCAGAGTAGATCCTTTTGCACTTTTGCCACCTCTCCATTCATAATCTGGAGAGGGATTACCAACAGCAGAACAGTTTAAAGTGATACTCTGTCCTTTCACTCCTACTGGATTGGATGGTCTAATTTTAACAATTTCAGGAGCATCTAACAACACATCACTCATAACAATGCACCATGAAATGGTACCAAACCAACTCACATTTGACATCAACTGATGTAGCTGAAGATATATCACTAGCACCATACTTGTTAGAAGCCCTGCACTTGATTAATCCTGTATCTGAACGCTTCACAGGTGCAAAAATCAATTTCCCAGTAAATCTGCCCAAACCATCATGATTCGTTGAAGTTGTTACTCGAGAGTCTAATGCAATAGCTGAATCAATTCCATTCTCTTTTCTGTACCATCCAAATGTAATGTCTCCACTCAGACCAGAATACTGTGAAGCTGTGCAACTCAACTCTTGCACGGACGACTCATCAAAAGAAACTCCTGGTGACTGCCCGGCTGTTGGTACACCTGCAATCATATCGTAAGCTTAATATAATAAAACAGTAACAGATACTAGTATTACACAACAAGTTCAACTGTGCATTAACACTAGATAATGATAGCATAGATCATACATGTAAATGCCACCATGTCCAAATAGCATGTAGTTTTTATCTGGTCATTGCGACGTAGTGTTACAACCTAAAAACCGCATTACCCAGTTTCATGACGCAAAAATCAAATTTTTTTATCACAACTGTGTTTTCATACAATTTCTGCCTCGGGTAATAAAAACAAAGTAGGGATAGCTGTGTACTGTACTAGTAAGCTAGTGCTTGAAGAAATAGGGGTTGAGACGTTCGTAAACAAGTACTCATACTTTACATCTGAAACCAATCTTCCACAATTAAATCCCTACTTCACTCATCTTTGCTTTGAAGGTGGCTGTTTGGATAGGAGTGAAGTAGGAAATTAATTGTGGAAGATTGGTTTCACATGTAAAGTATGCCTACTTGTTTGCAAAAGTTTCGACCCCATTTCTTCGAGCACTAGCTTAACGTACGCAGTCATCCCTACTTTGTCTTTCATTTATTACATAAATCTTTTTGTAGTCTTTTGGCTTTCCTTGTGCTGCTTGATGTTGGTCTAAAGTTACTGCATTATAGTGGTACCGTGATATCACAAAATTCCAAGAGACCCAACTGCTCCTTTTGCTATGTCAAGACCTCGTATTATGTGCATCTGGGACTCATTGCTCAAATTCAACAAATGCAAGGCTAAACAATCTTACATAGTTCTTCCATCTAATTGTCTCTGGCTACAAAAAGCTGATCTAATCGTGGCAAGCATTGATTGAGAATTCTGTATGTAGCAGCCACATCTTTCTGTGTGCTCTTTCATTATAAGCAAGTTTGTTACACTGAAAGTCTTACGATGATGAAATGTATACAATTAAAGACATGATATCATGCCTAACTTTGCAATATTGAGAATTTGTTGCTGCAATTAACAAACCTACATCTTTACCTCCATAACACACCAAGCACACAAATCCCACTGTCCTTACATGGTGGTTCTTTGCTGTCACACTTCTCAGTTGGCAACCCCACACAGTCCATTCCATTGTGTTGCTTAAGACGTGCTCGTGTACGAGTACGAGTACCAAAACTACATGCCGATGTACAATCTGACCATGAGCTCCATTCACAGTTTACTAGAAACAACAAAACAATTACTATACAACACTAAACACAACTATGTTTCTGTATTTATACCATTGACGTTCAGTGTAAATGACTTTGACACTACAGAGCCATTAGCTGCAGTATATTGACATGTATACAGGCCCTTAAAAGAGACACTAGCTGACTTGATGTAGAGCCGCTGTACACCATTCTCATACACCTGATATACACTCTGTGCACTTGGAGGTGGTACATCAATAGTCATGTTGTGTTTCCATTGCAAGAGAGCATTAAAGTTGGTCTCATCAGGACTGACACCACAATCAATAGGATTAGAGTAATCTTGATTCTCATCAACTGCCACACTTTTTCCCTCAATATGCTTAATATTGTCTAGAATAGCAATCTCCAATTCTACAACAAAAAGACATTTTACTCTCATTCAACACCTACCTACACCACAACATCATCTAACCATAGTTGAAAGCCACCTCGCATACTTGAAGAAAATGACTTCCCACTTTTCTCTGTAAATTAATGTATCTTCCCCAAACTGGTGGACTGCAAGAAACATTTCTCCAAATCAGAGAGGTCGCATCTGGAGCCTTACCACACTCATGGTTGTCATTCCCGTTGTTTGTTAAACTGTTACCAACATAAACATAGACACTTGTAAGTTTACCAGAATACAGAACAGCTTGAACACTTGAAACAAAATATTCTTTCTTCACGTCAACACGAAGCCAAGGATAAGAAGATTGAACTGTAGCAGCACATAATACAAAATCATGGTTTGATTTGCCATCTATTGCTAATTCAGCAAAGAAGCCAGGTGATGAAGCAGTTTTGCGGAAGACTGAACTCATAGTCACTGTTGCTCCTAAACTGACAGCTAGATTGGTTGCCATACCTACATCACATAAACATTGAACACAAAGCAACAAGTGTGACTTCCACCATAACAGTAATCATACAAGATGTGATTATGCAGATCTCAGTTGATGGTCCTGTACAAATCTGACCACTCATTGTCGCAGCTTGACTAATCTGCCGAGTTCTGCTGCCATTTCCACATTCAACACTACATGAACTCCAACTACCCCAACTGCAATCCACTGGAAACACAACACAAGACAGTCAATACAATATTATTCATTCAACAAATTTACAACTCTCTTCGTAGATGATGCCGTAATCATTACTTCAACAATAAATAAATGGTTACTTTACATAGTAAATGTAGGTTAACATCAAGAGTAGAAGACTACAGACGCTAGCAAAGCTCTGTATTGTTCATGTAGCCGGTGAACTATGTATTAATACAAATGACTGTGACAGAGTAGCATTGTTCGGTTAGCATTGTATAGCTGGTAGCTTTCTTGGTATGAGTAAGTGCAGTAATCGTTCAACCCAACGAGCATCGCCCCTCACCCCTCACTCTTCCTCTGTTTCTGGAAGAAATTGCTTCGCTTTTGGACATATCAATTTGCTTGCTCCTAGAGCAACACCATCTTGTCTCCACTGGTTCCAGACGGGGATGGATTAAGCAACTGTACGCTGTTTTTCCTACTGACAGAGCTACTACAACTAGAGCCAGCAGCAGCTTTATCCACGGAGGTGGCGACGGAAACGCCTACCGTGGCCATACAAATTGACAGCACATCGCTAGAGACAGTGATCCAGTCAGCAGTACAAGCTTTGGTATCTGCATGTCTGAAGCTATTAGTCCTAGTCTCAGTCTTTCGCAGGGGTGGTGGAGCGAGTCGCAAGTTGCAAGTTAGGGGGCATAAAAGGACATCGGAGTACATGGAGTAGGGTGAGCTTTCAGTACGCATTTCCTGTTGAGAAGTGCTTTCCAATGACAAATTGAGGGTAATTTCCCCCTCTTCCCCCAGCTCCGCCCCACTGGTTCAAGATCCAAATCAGACTCTTCCTGCCACACCACAGGAGAGGACCGTACCCGAACGCGGAGTCGCAGTTGTGGCAACCAGAATGACAGCAGCCACAGCTCTCGCTCATCATCAAGATACCGATCACCACACAAACGACGATCTAGATCGACCAGTCCCCGTTCCTGCACAAGATCAAAATCATATTGTCCTAGCCCTTACACATCTCTTCGCCACGCATAGACGGAAATTGGATCTAGTGATCAACCGGCATCCTGGATGCTATCTAGGAGGACAAAGAGGAAGATATTAGTAGGTGAATACGTTGAATTGTACACCATACTTACTGAAGTAACAACTAACAAGGGTGGTGTCCCCATGGCAACAAAAGTCTCGATCTCCAGCTTAAAGCGCAGACATGTCCGCAACATCAGTTCGTGATTTCAGGCTTGGTCTGCGCACATGGCTACTGTACTACTAGCGAATTTGGCTCGAGGTTACAAACTTAATCGGCTACCAGTCTATAGTCGCTCAAGCTAGTTCGGAATACCAAACCTCAGCCTGGCTGAAATATGATAAACCATTTCGTTATTTTGCCGTGCAAGATTGGACATGATCAACCACCACCTGTGAGCTCAGTGCTTCACAGGTCGCGCAGCAACCTCTATCACCTGCTATACATGTGGCAAACAAGGTCTCATAGCAACAGACTGTACACACACCGACCAGTCCTTTCATCTCTCCAGGCCAGCAACTGCATCTTCACTAACATCTCCAACCCCCTTTGGGCAAACCCAAAATCTGCCGAGACTCTTCAACGCTGGTCGCTGCAAGAACCAAGTGTCACCAAGCCTGTGCAAATACCCACACAAATGTTTTACCTGCCACGCCGATCACCCAGAGGCCACGTGTTCCCTCAAGGGCACTAATAAACAAGCATAAACCAAACACTCCACTTCAGCCTGAGGTTTTTGCAGTGTCCCTACACAATGACCCTGATCGCATGTTCGTTGAATCACTGCTTTGGTCGCCATGTCATGGTTTCAATCTTGGCTACACTGGTGCACGATAAGCCTGGTTCACAGTACGATGCTACCACGATCGTCTTGCGAGCGTCCTAAACACTGAAGATGAGCGAGCGTCAGCATCACATTGTGAACATGTCAGCGTCTGTGATGCTCGCCTAGTGTCCATAGACAATGCTGGAATAGAGAAAAGTTCTAATTGAGCGTCCTATCCGGAAGTGAACCAGCGTCCGATGACAGCACATGCTCATTTTCAACCAATCGAAAATCAGTCAGAGCAACTGGCCGTATCTGCGATATTCTATTTGTTCAAATGGCATCGATAAAAGTTTTTCATTGAGTGTGTGTGTGTGGTTTCCCTGCCTTTGGCAAGTCCAGTCAAAAAACTACAAGGACCTAAAAATGAAAGGAAACGCTTGAGACTACGGGGCAGCAGCAACAAAAGCAAAACGTCATCGTCCATGTCTTGTCGCGAGTGTAAACACGTGGTTACTTTGCAGCACAAGACCACTGTTGCAGTGTGTTCAGCAAGGGCTCGATTTAGAATGCAAACGCGGCCACATGGCTGGCCCTTACAAGACACCCTTTGCCAACTCTCCAGTGCTCTGGCATAAGTGTTGTTCCAAAGAAAAACAATAGCTGGACACTGATTACACACCTCTCCGCTCCTCGCGAACTTAGCGACGGCATTGACCCGGAGGTGAACTGAACTGACGCTGTCCAAGCTTTGAATATTTTATCCTCATTGTCATAATTGTGTTTCTTTTGACAGACTCAACAAGTGCCTGTTGAAACATTAAGAGTACAATAGACGAGTTTTATCAATACTAGTAGGTGCCAAAGTTGATAGCGAACCGTTCAGAGCTCTAGCGCCAGTAGACAATAATACTTAGATAGTTTACTGTGATTGCAAACATATTATTATTAAATAATGATTAACATCACTCGTAATACACTACTGTTTTGTAAGCAACATGCCCGCTAGTTTCGATACCGCATAGACATGAGACAGCGTGGGCTTCAATGGGGCAACGTGACAGGTTGTGAGGGATTTGTGAACAACGGGGTTAACCAGAGTGGTCAGCTCACACGTTGAGCTCCAACAAGTGGGGTGAACCCAAGAGGTCACTCAGGGTGACGTTGGAAGATCAACGCCCATTGGAACAACCATGTATTCAAGCTCAAGAGGTCAGTCAAGCTGACGTTGGAGACTGTCCCACCTCACTTGAGCCCAAGAGGTCAGTGGAGTCGACGTTAGAGGCTCAACACACCATCACAGAACCCATTCCATTTAATGATGTACTTGAGGCCACTGGTTTGTGCCGAAGATGTTAGCCGCTTTGACGTTGCAACCTGAGTGGAGGTACTCGTAATGTTGGGCCAAGACTGGCTTGAACAAGGCCCCTTCCCCAAATGGCACGCTACCCCAAAGAGAGCCAGAAGACTGCGTGTCTACCAGAGCACTGGAATACAGCCTGAGACCATTAAATTCAACAGATATGAGCATTAACCGTCTCTATTGTGAGTAAATGTGAAAGAAAAACATGTCAGTCAGCAAACCACGGTGAAAAGTTGGTAGAAATGTGGAGCTTTAACGAGCGTGTTTGCCACAGAAGAGAGGGCCTTGCCATTCAGTTAGATGTATCATTGGTAGCAGTCTGAAGACCAACAACCGAGAGTTTTGATCAGCCAATCTGGCAGGACCGGCAGGTGCAGTTGTTGCTGCTCCGATCTAGAAGCTGTGACCTGCATAGTGGTCTTCGTTGTACCCCAATTTGTGTAGCAAAGACCGAAGCATAGAGGTAAGACGCAGAGGGAGTGACAAAGGACTCGTCTGCGTGTGCAAATAGCGGTAGATCCGAATGCTCTCGGACAGGCTAGGTAGTTTTTCAACGCCTTTACCGTACAAACTGAATGAAGTGTCCGTCTAAGAAATAAGTCAACGCCCAAGTGGAATGGTCCGTTTTAGAAGCCTTGATGTGCAGCCGATACCCGTTGCTGTCGGTTGTGAGATCAGAGCGTGAATTCTGAGCACCGAAGAAAGTCAAAGAAGGCCGTGGTAAATGCGGCCCAGTACATCTGATGGTCGTTGGTTGATTGGTCAAGACATTCTCACAGCACCGATTTCACTTGACCCATGATCTTGGTAGTAATTGGAAGAAGAGGTTTTGGAGGTAACTAAAGTACGCAGCGTCTGATGCCTTGGAGGACGAGGGAAAGGCGAATAGAAGTTGCTACGGGGTCTAGCATGCCTGCGAGTTGATGATGCTGTTTGATGCCAGCCAGATATACCTTCAGCGTCTGGTACTGCACCTCCGAAGCTGATGACATGACAAACTAGACAAAAGATGACTCTGAGGCTGGAAATGATGACCACTTCCTGTCTGCAGAACTCCGTATACTGTGACACGCCTGTGTTACAGGTTTGTCGTGATGAGGCGGCGATGCTTTCGTTTAGAAGAATGTGGCTGCTGATCAGGGAGACCAATGGTGATAGCTCCCGCAGGCAGTGCAGTTGGCCGTGGTGCTGCCCGAGGTGTCAATGCATGGAACTTGGGCATCTGTGTGCGAGACAATGCATCAACAATTACGTTAGAAACGCCCAGAATATGTCTAATGACAATATAGTTAATGTTTGCCACCATAAAAACAAGCATCGAACGAGTGCATTAGACTGGGGCAGCGGGATGAGCCTTGTTGCCATAAGTCGACTATGCTCTGGTTGTCACAGTGAAATAAAACCCGCTTGCCAGACCAACGCTTACCCCACGTCAAACAGGCAACGATGACAGCAAACAATTCTTGCCATAGACTTCCCTGATTCAAGCGTCTGGCGCAACTGCCAGTCATCCCGGATCCAGGCTCAACTGCAGTAGCGCCAAAACCGTGTGAACCGGATGTATCTGTGTAGAGCTCCATGTCTGCGACGGCAGGGAGATGGACATCCAGCATCATTGCAACCCCATTCCAGGACTGTAGAAAGCGATACCACCATGGAAATCCTTCCTAGTTTTGCTGTCAATGTAGACATGGTGATGACTCAATCGGACGAAGGATGCCAGGTCGATGAGTCGTAGTAGAAAAATTTGGCCAGCCGGAAAGACCATGCAAAACTAAGCTTACCAATTATGGATTGTAAGTCGCACTTGGTCGCCTTATGGTGTGACAGACATCGGGGAATTTCATCCATAAGATCCCTCAGTTTTTCAGAAGGTAACGTGGCAACCAGCACCTCTGAGTCGAGTTCAATGCCTAAGAAAAGTTATGGTTGTAATCAGGCCTGTTTCTTTGCTTGGCTCCATCAGTACGCCCAGCTGATGGACTTTGTCCTTCACCCGTGTCATGGATGCATGGCAAGTGGAGTTGTCAGGTTCAACAAAGAAGAAATCATCGAGGTAGTGTAGAACACGATTAATGCGGCAATCATTTACTAGGATCCATTCAAACGCGTAAATAGTTCTGGTGATGAGCATATACCGAAGAGCAAGCGCTTGTCGAAGTAGTATTGGCCGTCCCAATAAGCTCTCAGTAGGTCCCAATCCTCTCGGCGGACAGGGCACAAACGAAAGGCATGTTTCCAGTCCATGCTTCACCATCCAGAAACCCTGACCAGTCTGTTACACGAAGACAATGGTATTATCAATTTTCTTGTACCGCAAGTGGTACTCCTCAGGGCCAATGCCGTCATTAATACTAAGTCCACGAAGAGCAAAGAGGTGCATAATCAGTCTCCAGCTACCGTTTTTCTTTGGAACAACACCTATGACACAGCACTGGAGAGTTGGCAGAGGGGGTTCGTTGTAAGGGCCAGCCATGTGACCGCGTTCGCATTCTAAATTGAGCCCAGCCCTTGCTAAACAATGACCTTAATTGTGCTCCAGTGTGGACTTTAGGTAGGAAGACAAACAAACCTAACGTGCACCAGTATAGCCAAGATTGAAAACGTGACACAGCAACCACAGCAGTGATTCAACAAACATATGATCAGGGTGACTGCGTAGTGACATTGCAAAAACCTCAGGCTGAAATGGAATGTCCAGTTTATGATTGTTTATTGATGCCCTTGCGGGAACACGTGGCCTCAGGGTGATCGCCATGGCAGATGAAACGTTTGTGTCGGTATTTGCACAGGCTAGGAGCAGCTCGGTAGCGGCATTGAAGAGACGGCAGATTTTGGGTTTGCCAAAGGGATTTAGAGATGTTACTGGAAGATGCGTTTGCTCACCTGGGGACAAAAGGACTGGTCAGTGTGTGCACAGCCTGTTGCCATGTGACCGGCTTGGCCGCATGTATGGCAGAAGATCGAGATTGCTGCGTGACCTGTGAAGCACTGAGCCCACAAATGATGGTTGATCGTGTCCCATCTTATGCCAGTGGTCCTGCTGGCAAAATAATGAAAGGCTCTATCGTATTTCAGCCAGGCTGAGGTTCAATATTCCGACCTAGCTTGAGCGACTATAGACTATAGACTGGTGTCCGATAAGTTCGTAACCCCACACCGGATCCGCTAGTAAGACTGTAGCCACGTATGCAGACCAAGCCTGAAGCAACGAGCTGATGTCACAGACAAGTCTGCATTTTGGACCGGACACCGAGGCTTTCATTGCCTCGGTGACCCCACCCGTGTTAGTCGTTACTTCAGTAAGTATGGTGTCAAAGCCAACATATTCACCTGCTAGTACCTTCCTTTTTGACCTCCTAGATAGCATCCAGGATGCCAGTTGATCGCTAGATCCAACTTCCGTCCATGCATGGCTTAGAGATGTGCAAGGGTTGAAAAAACATGATTTGATCTTGTGCAGGAATGCGACTGGGAGATCTAGACCGTTGCTTGTGTGGTGATCAAAACCTTGATAATGAGCGAGAGCTTTGGCTGTTGTCGTTGTTTGTTGCTCCAGTTCCCACAACTGCGACTCCGCGGGTACGGCCCTCCCTTCTAGAGTGGCGGGAAGAGCCTGTCCTGGATCTCGAACAACTGAGCATGAGACGAATAGCTTCAGACATGGCAGCTACCGATGCTTGTACTGCTGACTGGATCACAGTCTCTAGCTATGTGCTGTCAATTTGCGTGACCACGGTAGGTGTTTCCATCGTCACCGCCGTGGATAAAGCTGCCGCCCGTTCTGTAGTTGTTGTAGTCGCTCCGTCAGTACGAAAGAGAGCAGCAGACAGTCGTTTGATCCGTTCAGATCTGGAGCCAGTGGAGACAAGGTGATATTGCTCTAGAAGCAAGCGAATTGCAAGGCAATTTCTTCCGGAGACTGAGGAAGAGAGGAACGATGCTCGTTGGGTTGAACAACTAATGCGCTTACTCATATCAAGGAAGCTACCAGCTAGACAATGCTAACCAAACAATGCTAAACAAACAATGCAACGTTCTCACAGTTACATACCTGTAGTTCAACCGCTAGCTATTATTAACATTACAAAGGTTTGGCTAGCCTTTTTACGTAATCTTCTACTCCTGATGCTAACCTACGTTTACTATGTAAACTAACCAGTACACAACACTTAACTTTTTATGAAAAAAAATTATTGCCTAGCATAGTGAGGCTTCTAATCCGGGTCGCACAACAGAAAGGGGCGTATATGTATATATATATATATATATATATATATATATATATATATATATATATATATATATATATATACACACACACAGATATCTGTACACACGAACCTCAAATTTCTCCTCCCCAAGACCACATTTCATTATAAGACTTAATTCAAACAATCGTTTCCGTGTCCAACTACAGATCAGTATAGGAACAACTCGTGCAAGTGACCAAACAGCAACGAAAAAGCCTCATGAAGTTCCGTCGCCCCATTCTTTTGTATTGTAGCTAGGGATTATGTGTACTTGACAACACAGAAACACCTTCAGGAGCTGAATGCCACCTACAGTCAACTATTCACACTTCCCGTACTTTACTACAAGTTTGCATGTTTCCATGACAGGGTTTCAACTTTCAACAAATACGTGTACTGTCTAGCTAGGGTGCAGTGTTTCAGTAGACAGTCAGAAAACTCTTGCAACGTGTTACCCACCAACACAAGGTGCCTACGGATACCATAAAACTAGTTTAACAAATTACTTTAAAATGTTGCTAATTAAGAGTAAATGATGTAATACCTACTGTAAACCAAGTAATTTTTGGTAGCGTAAAAATTTCGGTACCTCCTGGATATTCCATTTCAGCACAGATCAATTTTCGATACATCAGTCGTTGAATGCTTGAAACTCCTGTGTGGATGCACAGCAGTTGACAGCAAGTAGGTATTACGCAATTGTGCGCAGCACAGCTGGTGTGTACAGCACAGCAGTTCATGTACTACTAGTAGCAGATAATTGCAGACATCACAAGTTTGACGTTATTAGTAGTGAGTGTGCATGCTACTACGTATTTTTTATTACACGCGTGTGTTGTTGAATTGCCCAACTCTAGCAAGCGTGCGGAATCACAAGCCTTCTGAAATAGCTAGAGAAGGCAAATCCAACTCTAAGAGGTGAGTTACGAAATACCAAGAACTGCCATCATTCCAGACCCCAACGTTGAGAAAACGGAACTGATGCGGCGGCATGCGCCTCAGCAAATGCAGAAATTGATGCTTCTATGTGTGAGACTGCCACAAGCAAAAGCAAAAGAATTCGTTTACAGTATTGGCAATACGGCTCTGAACTGCGTGCACGCATGGTGAGGTGTGTTGACTTGCATGGGCTGCAAGCAGCCTCGAGGCACTCTTCATCCAAGTTAGGGCATAAAGTCCCGTATACTACAATACCGTGTTCCCAGACATTGCTGCTGGCACCTTACACAAAAGTTAGGTAGAGATATATTTTCAGTACCTCGTAAGTCATACCAAAAATAAATCGCCACCGAAAATATCTTGGTTTACAGTATACAGAAACTGAAAATGACAATTTCAGAACTTGTTGCTATGTACCACATACATGCATATCATGTATAATCAACTACATTCACATGCACACACACACACCTGCACAAGTGACATGCACATACGTGTACACACACACACACACACACACACACATACACACACACACACACACACACACACACACACACACACACACACACAGATACACACGCACACACAGATACACAGACACACAGACACACAGACACACAGACACAGACACACACACACACACACACACACACACACACACACACACACACACACACACACACACACACCACCCTTATCTCTTACTGCACAGATATGAGCACACCAAGGCTTAATTAAAACACATTGGACACATGTCCTTCAGTCTTATCTCTTATCTTAAAAGAAAAGGACAATGAAATCATCAACACAGGACAATGAAATCATCAACACAGGACAATGAAATCATCAACATTGATTACACCTCATGAAACAAATATGAAGCCATACTGTCCCTGGCAACCATATCTATCTAATATGACAAAAGGTGCACCTTCTTTGCATTGTCTGGAAGAACAAGCAGCAGTGACAGAAAGACAAGAAAGTGTAGATGATCACCACTTTATTTACCCACAGACTGATGACTGTTTCTTTCTCATGATTTAATGCTTTGACTATGTAGATAAACTTGAAGTTAGAGATCTAACTATTTGAAACAGTGCAATTTCCTTTGTTTCTTGATAGTAACAGCAAACAACTATATTCTTGCTGCAAGCAACATGTGACACTACATGTATAGAATTGGCCAAGTGTAAACAGGACTAGCATAGATGTATTTGAGGTGTCATCCTTGTGTTAACAATCACAGCAAAGTAGACCTTGACTGGAAATTTTGCAGTAAACAAACAAAAAAACAAATCAGTTGTAATGTCAGCCATGAGCCGTACAAAACAACTCTTTCTTAAAAGTCACGTGACCAAGTGAGAAACATAATTGAAGAAGGCTGGACGTGCATATGTACGTGTCTATCTGTCTGCTTTAAAATGTGTCACACTTCCTATGAGATCAAGCCTAATCACAGAGCAGTATTCACATTTGGTCGTATGTGGCTACGACAATGGACAAACAAACAATACAAAACTGCCAACATTCATGAGAGGCCTTTCACCAAAACACAGGGCACAAAAAATTGGTCCAACTAGTTGTCGTCGTTTGACGAGTTTCCAAAAATTTTAGGTCGTAAAACATACAATGCAGTATTCCATACTTCACAATGGCATGCAACCAAGCGTATCCAACACACTACCGCTGAGCCAATGGATACCACGTGTTACACTAGTCAGAGCTAAGACATCTTCGCAGTAGCGATAGCTAATTAAATTAGAGATTAAACGTATACCACCTCTTTCTCAAAACAAGGCGAGGTTTCAACCAGACTTCCACATATCACATTGCGGAAGCTGCCCGTTTCTTGCTATTAAATCATATCTACCCTATTTCGACCTACAGGATTTACCATTGTCTCTGCTTCCTCGCGTGCTCCCTGGTCATAAACTTCATGCCTGTACTCTGTCGGAATCCTGAAATGGTTCTTATCCGGGATATCGGCAGCTTGTCCACGTATCTTGTTGGCGTAATAATTTATTACGCGTACATGTCATTGTACCACAAATGTCCCAATGCAAGCGTCAACCGGCGCATGTTTCAGTCCAATACAGCTATCCACCTGCATACTGAGAAAGCCATTACAAACTAGCATTCGTCTGCTATAGTCATCATTTGACGACCTAGACTTTAACGCTAGTCGTCACTTGTAAAATTTAACTCGTCATAAGACGACTTGACAACCTATTCTTCGAGCCCCGAAGAACAGTATAATCCATGTTTGTAATCACAGGATCTTGTTAAACACAAACAACTGAAACCTACACATCTGCAATGGCCAATGTAAAGGCAATCATTTTTCCAACTCACTAAAATTATATAGAATTAACTAACACAGAGTGATATCCACGTTCCATGTCTTGAATTTCACCATTTGACATGACGAACAATTTGAGCAAATTTATAAGATTGTAGTCACATGACATAATAATCATTTTGTACAATTTTAAATAGATTTATTTCAAGTAGCACATTCGAAAGCAAAATGGCATCTAAATTTGTAACACTTCGCAAGAAGTCAACAATTTCTCCAGAGGGACCATAATGTGGAATTGAAAGTAAAAACACATCTTCAGTTACTAGTGAGTAAACTCTGGCATGCTAACCTTCTTGTGCTCTTGCAATGATCGTTAGCCTGCAGACCTCACAACCAGTGCCATATTGCAAAGATTTGGTGCAAGCACTTTTAGGCGTAGTTAGTATAGACGATATTTGGGAGCGGAGCTTCTACAGCATGCGCAACCTCGAGGGTAACATTGCCGTTGACTAGGCTTTGTACGTAAGTTCACTACTTACCATTTCGTGCATCTTGTGAGAGACTTTGCCTGTGTAGAGACGCGTAGGAAGCCATTTCTTGAGTACGGCTTCTCGAGGGTAAGAGACTGCTGTTCAAGCTGAAGTCGTCTGATTCACACTCTGAACATATACACGTGGAGTAAAAGCACAGACTACTCATTGTCTAGTGATAGATTAGTTTAGCAAGTGAAATCATGCCACTTGGGAACCCATTTGAGGTAACCTGACATGTAGGACGTTTTGCATTGTTTCTGGGCAGTCTAGCTTGCTTCTGTATATATGTGATTGGCCAAGTCGAAGATGTTACTGTGATAACTTGCACTCGATAGGTACTGACGCGGATCAGAGTACAGTACACGTACACTGCAGTCTGTATATTAGCACTGCCAGCTTACAAGTCCCAGCAACAGTTATGTCTAAAGTAACACAACACACACGCACTAGCTATTTCATAGCTGCAATCTCTAAATCAGAAAGCAGAGGCTGTTCTACCTCATCCGCAGGTGCAGTTGATCAAGATATGGATATAGTCTAGTGACCCTAGAGAAGTGAAAATGTTGATTGTCGAAAATGTCAATGAGACTGAAGCTGATGGTTTACATCGGATAATTGAACAGCAAGCAAATGAAATAGTGGAACTTGGAAGCAAGATTAGAGTTCTCGAGTAAGACCTTGTATCTGCAAAGGAGTTGCAAGGAATCGCTCGATCAACACACTGCCAAACGATAAAATCAAGTTTTACAAGTTTTGTGTTGAGAAATGTGCTTGATACAGTGTGGAGCTGGATTGAACCAGCAGCCAAAACTATTACTCTGTATAGCAAACAAACAATCAGGCCAAGGTACATCAAGTGATGTAAGCTCATGAGCTCACCGCCTTCCATGAAGGGTTGAATAGGCAAGACAAATTTTGCAGACTCTAGTTCGACAAGATACACAGTTTCACGGTTCCAGAATGCTAGATGGGGGAAACAAGTACTCCTATTCAGCCGCACAGTGCGTCACATTCGCACCCCGAATGGGTTCCCCTACCGCAAATCTTCACCTGATAAAACTTCCATCGCTAGGAAATGAGTAGTCTGTCTTTCCACTCCACGTGTATATGTTCAGAGTGTGAATCAGGCGACTTCAGCTCGAACAGCAGTCTCTTAGCCTCGAGAAGCCGTACTCAAGAAATGGTTTCCTACGCGTCTCTACGCAGGCAAAGTCTCTCACAAGATGCACGAAATGGTAAGTAGTAAACTTACTTACAAAGCCTAGTCAACGGCAAGATGATCTACGGTTCAGAAGCAGACCCGGAAACGTTGACTTTGTGTGCAGTGTGATCGGCAAAAGGTGCGTGTTACCTTCAAGGTTGCGCATGCTCTAGAAGCTGCGCCCCCTCGTCTATTGCCATGAGACACCTGATGTGTAAACATGTACCTGGTGCCAATGAGTACAACTGTACATACAATACCAGAAACTGTGTTGTTCATAAACAGTAGATCTAAGGTTCATAGCAAAGAGAAAACATTCCAATGCCTAACAAAGTCAAAAACTGCATCGAATTAGTTTAAGAGTAGCAGTTTACAGCTGTGCAAAATTCATGTGTTGTAAACCATTATATACGTAGTAACTTCCACTCATTCGTAAAGAACACCACACAGTATTTCCCAGCAGATCAAACCACAGTAGTAATACCTACCCAGCAGTCAGATAGATGGCTCTGGTTTACATAATTCTCTTATCTGTATTTTGACTAGCTCAAAGCATAAACATGGCAGGAGCTCAAATGAGTTTCTAGAAGTTTGGTCCGGATAAGAATAAAGGTGTCAGAGAATTGCAACCACAATCGGATGGACAAACAAATAGACAGACACACAGACAAACAAACAAAACAGACAGACATAATAATATGGACAGACAAACATTCCATCATTACAATACTATTGAACAATTGAAAACCACAAAACAAACTCAAAGCATCCAGTTAACTATTATCACATGTATGCAGTCTTACCCACAATAACATTCAATGTAAACGACTTTGACACTATAGAACCATCAGTTGTGGTATATTGACATGTATACACTCCTCTGTCAGAGGCACTAGCTGACTTGATGTAGAGCCGCTGCACACCATTCTCATACATCTGATATACACCAGCATTCTGTACACTTGAAGATGGTACGTCATTGGCTGTGCTGTGTTTCCATTGCAAGAGAGCATTAAAGTTGGTCACATCAGGACTGACACCACAATCAATAGGATTAGAGTAATTTTGATTGTCATCAACTGTCACACTTTTTCCTTCAATATTCATATTATTGTCTAGAATAGCAATCTCCAACTCTACAACAACAACACATTTACTATTCATTCAACACCTACCTACACCACATCATCTAACCATAGTTGAAAGCCACCTCACATATATGAAGTATGACATTCGTCACTATTCTCTGTAAATTAATGTATCTTCCCCAAACTGGTGGGCTGCAGCTAACATCTCGCCATATAGCATTAGAGGAATCGCCGTCATATGGAGCCTTTCCACACTCGTGGTTGTCATTCCCATCATTTGTTAAGCTGTTACCAACATGAACATACACATTTTCACCTCTATTGCCTATAGGGATAATTCTAACACGTGACACAAGATATTCCTTTTGCAAGTCAACTCGAAGCCAAGGATTCAAGGAAAACGCTGTAGCAGCACAATCCCCACCAACAAGTGTCTGTCCAGTAACATCTTTTGGATTGCCATCTATAGCCTTTGCAGCAACATACACAGGACTGAAGACTGAACTCATTTTCACTGTTGCTCCAAGAGAGGCAGATAGATTGGTTGCCATACCTACATCACATAAACATTGCACACAAAGCAACAAGTGTGGCTTCCACCATAACAGTAATCATACAAGATGTGACTATGCAGATCTCAGTCGATGGTCCTCTACACATCTGACCACTCATTGTAGCTGCTTGACTAATCTGCCGAGTTCTGGTTCCATTTCCACATTCAACACTACATGAACTCCAACTACCCCAAATGCAATCCGCTGGAAACACAACACAAGACAGTCAATAGAACACTACTCATTCATCAAACTTTGCTGTTAAAATTATAATTGAACTAATGATTACAGGCATTGTTGCCAGTTTAGTGATAGCTCTAACATTCACTGATAGCATGACATGTACTCAACACTCAACTAACAAAAGCTGTGCTACGTGGGATGCATACAACTATGTAGGCTATTCAATGACTCAGTGTTCAAAATAACCGTCAGACATCGAACGTTTCTGTACACTTTCGACCTTTCTCCTTCCAAAGCTGCTACTGAGGAAACAATTTGTCTGGATCTTTTACCATACTCGCTCAAATTATTATCCCAGACCTCAAGTAAGCACCCATGACTGAGACTCCAACATTGCCACACTTCTTAGTCCTTTAATTAGTGCTAACTGACATTTTCCACAGTCACTGTTGGCTAGATTTGGTAATATTTAACTTGCACGCACGCCTGTTGACAATGTTAATTAAAGGCTTTAGATACCAGCCTAGAAAATTAGGTTTCTATATTTTACTTAAAATCCTTCTTTATTCTACTGTATTTTACTAGTGGTGATGGTTTGAAGCTCTAGTGTAGTAGTTAGATCCCTCCATTCCTACATACCTGTCATCAACAGCCTATTAGTAAGCGATTAGTTCCCATCATTAGATGGGAAGCAGAACGACATCAAAACACACACCAGACCATCTCCCACCAGACAGACAGCAAATGGGGAGCAAGTCTGGCTACCCCAGGACTAGTGTTTATATAGTACAAAAAATTCTCACTGTCCCAGCCAACAACTACTCCTTTCACGTTAAGTTCCTCTAGAATAATGCAGTGAGTAGGAAACACTATTGATTTAGCGTTGGCCAAATATATTAATTTATGCATTGCAAACAAGTTTTCATTGTTTATTTCTGACAAAGACAGGTATTGCAAACACCAAATAAACTGTTCTGGTAAAAATTGTCATGAACGTTATTAGCGGCTTATATTCATAGTCTGCAGTTGTGGTGAGCAAACCAAACGAAAGTACTGCTCAGTGACTGGCTCCACAGAAAGCGTGGTACATTCCAAACACACACCCAAGAGTACTTTTAAAGAGTTTAACCACGGGCCCCCTTCACAAAAAGGCCGTGGATAGCAGGACTAAGAAGTCACACAAACCAGATGTTGTGACCAGAAGCTAGTAAGCACTTCTGAGTGTACCCTAGCTATTTGCTAAGTCACGTGACCATTACAACTTCCTGTTTCATATGGCTCATAGCTGAAATCATAGAAACCATAACTGTACTATTATTGTGATCATCACAAATGATCACCCGGATAATCAATATATCATTTGTCACATCACTTTCAACATACTCCGTTCTCCAAACTTCCAAACTTCGCACCTTAATTAATTAATTAGCACTTGCCAAAAATTCGTTGGCACCACCGACGCTCTACAGTAACATAAGTAACCTCGGTACGTTTGTAGCTCCCTGCAGAGAGACTACTATTCCATGAACATCATGCGCACACAAAGGGGGTCCCGCTGCGACATGAGCACTTCGGAGTACGATAATCGGGTGTATCAAAGTGCTAGTTGACGCTAAACTAAAACTGTGACGAGCTCTGCAGCAGACCACGTAAACGTAGGTGAGCAGGAAAGGTTTTCTCTCACCTCACACAGTAGGATATAGTTATAGCAGCTTACCTGCGCACACGCCGTGCAAACACAAAAGCAGAAGACAAGTCGCGGACAGCAGCAAGACTTCCTTCATTGTTCCGTGACGAACGCTTACAACTTACGATAGACTGCTACACGGGACAGCTAAGCATGCGTTTGAAGCCCGGATGGTCATATAGCGTCTGGTAATAAGCGCTAATAAGCCAAAATTGTAAAGCGCGCTAAAGTTTGATAACGCACGTTAAATAAAACAATTGATATCAGCAACATTACTCATTACTATAATAATTGCGGTTACAAAAATTTCAAAAATCAAAATGTGAGAGACCAAGTCAGCGCCTGCTCTAATTAATTAATGAGGCTAGAACCATTACCAGGAGACTATCGTGGTATTGCTGTGGTCTAAACCACATGTGGTAGCAGGTATACAGTGACACTACACTGTGTACCGTGGCTAGAAAAAGGCAAGCACTGCAGCAATCTCGCGCTTGCAAATTGTCGTCCGTCCGTGTTTTAGTGTCGTACTTGTGGAGATGCGCGCGTACTGTACGGTACCAGGTAAACACTAGAGTACTGGCACGCCCAGAAACTACCTACTCTAGAGTAGACAGACTCATGACTCCGACACAACAATGTAGTAAGGTTGTATATATACTGGACATGAACAGTTTAACCCTAGAAAAACAAACCAACTGCAAAGATTTCTTTCCACGGAAGCATGACGGAAATACCAGGCAAGTTTGTTATCTAAACAAAAATGTTGTGTAGGCAAGACTCGACGGGAGACTAGTCGTAACATACCAGTGTCAAATATACGGAACAGGAACTTTCGAAAGATAATACAGTCGCGTGTCATGATCACTTATCGGACGTTCACTTATCCGACACGCCCAGCTTGTCATGTGAGTGATCCACGTGCATAAGTCAGTTGTTTCTTGAAACAAGTTTGAGAGTGAGTTCAAGCGTTTCTTCTCGCTGTATTCTACATTCATCTACATCTACATTCAGTATACCTAGTGTGGAAAAATGCCGTATACTATGAACAATAGTTGAGTTTGTAACAGCTTCAGTTATCCAACATTTTGACTTATCCTCCCAAGGAGGTCGGATAAGTGACACGCGACTGTAGTGGCATTGGTACAGTACTGATATTTATGAAATCATAAGTTCCTATATTTCAAATAAATTAAATGATAAACAACCATCAATATCCAATCAACAAGTTGGACAAAGTAAACTGAACATTTGAGTCAACTCCAACTCAATCATGCCAACAGGCAAATGAACAAGTTCTCTAAAGTCAGTAGCAGCAAACGTATCAAATATCACTAGACAACAATGCCCAGCTTAGAAATTGTAAATGTTTAATTCTGCCATGCTAAACACACATGCATGGCAAGCACTAAGAAATGCATTTTAAACATATAAAAAAGCAACAAATCATTATCAGAAAGTTCTCTCCTTTATTACATTGAGATCAAAGTGCCGATTCACCATCCATACTATCATACAACAGTTCCTCATTCTTCCTGTCTTGCTGAGCTGCAACAGCTCTAACCTCTAGATATCCACATGATTCAGCACTGCTGCCTGCACCTGTAAGAGCAAATCTGATGTGCTTATCCACAGTAACTCTCTGGTTAATACCAGACTTGAGTGTGTCCTAGGTTATTCAGTGATATATGCAAGACAAGACTCCTACATGCACAAGTCAATAAATCTTACTCTGGACCTCAAAAGTGAAACACACGACCCTCCAATTACAATAAGTTCTCGTAAAACATAAGTTATGTGCAACTGCTGATAAACTATCGTTAAAGCCATCAGGGCCAATACTCATGCACTCCTTAACTTCCGCTTATTTGGCACCTGTCATGGCCACTAATTAGATCTATGGTAGTGTTCTGTCAACAAAATACTACATTAGTGATGAACTGTAAATCTCTGACTGCAAATAATTATTAAGGTGCTCACCCATGCAAGCATAGACACACCCATGCAAGCATAGACACACCCACGCAAACATGATTTCAAGTTGTGTCATAACAAAGCAGAGCAAGCGAACATCTTACGCTGCACCACATTCTATGACATACACTCTTTATTCCAAGTATAAAGAGAAATGCAAATTGTGTTCTTGTGCACCACGGCAGTTTCGCTCCTCGTACTTGATATTTCAAGAAAGCTAATGACAAGAGTGTTAGATTCTCTATCCACACATTTACCATTTACAATCTTGAGATAGCTGAACGACAAAGCGCTTTCTTGATCGTTTTCTAGTTCTACATAACCTGAAAATGGGTGGAGCACAGAGCATTTACTGTGATGGCATCTGAACTCCAGCGTAAAAGACATAGAGATTGCCGGGACGTCTGGCATTTAAGGAGGGAAGTACTTCTCAAAGCTTGACATAAGCCAGCATATAATCAAGTACCACTGGATACCGGTCAGTGCACTTTTGACCATTCCACTTTTAAATTTAGTTTGGTTAAAAATTGAAAAGTACATCGTGCTTTACAATTTTGGACCAATTTTAAGTAAATATTAAAAATTACAAAATTACAAATTGACTTACTACATATAAGAAAATCAAAATACAAAATTGAAAATGACAGCTGCAATTTCCGGCCAAGCATATTCTATGTAGTCTTCAGTGACAGCACCTGCACTTGATATAAAGCAATTTGATTGATGGCACCTACAGTCTCATTCAAGGTGTACACTATATAAGAAAGGGAAAAAGACCAACGTCATGAAGCCAATGTCACATCAAATGGGACTATTTTCCACCCTCTTGTGTGCGAATTTCTTGGCCTGTAATCACCACACAGTTTGGAAGTATTGAAGATCATCACACGATGTCTATCTTTCAAAAGAATTTGACAGTCAGCCAGGAAGTCAGTAACACACATGAACCACTGTCGGTAAAACTCTGGCTATATAACGCCAAAATGATATTGCATAGACTGGCTTTAGATTTACAGACATGTTTTTCGGATAATGTGTGTTAGATACCCACGTAGGTGGGTTTATATAAATATATATATATATATAAATAACTCTAACATATATACATATATATATATAACTCTAATATATATATATATATATATATTACAGTTATATATATATATATATATATAAACCCACCTACGTGGGTATCTAACACACATTATCCGAAAAACATGTCTGTACAATCTAAAGCCAGTCTATGCAATATCATTTTGGCGTTATATAGCCAGAGTTTTACCGACAGTTGTTCATGTGTGTTACTGACTGCCTGGCTGACTGTCAAATTCTTTTGAACGATAGACGTCGTGCGATGGTCTTCAATACTTCCAAACTGTGTGGTGATCACAGGCCAAGAAATTCGCACACAAGAGGGTGGAAAATAGTCCCATTTGATGTGGCATTGGCGTCATGACGTTGGTCTTTTTCCCTTTCTTATATAGTGTACACCTTGAATGAGACTGTAGGCGCCATCAACCAAATTGCTTTATATCAAGTGCAGGTGCTGTTACTGAAGACTACATAGAATATACTTGGCTGGAAATTGCAGCTGTCATTTTCAATTTTGTATTTTTGATTTGATTATATGTAGTAACTCAATTTGTAATTTTGTAATTTTTAATATTTAGTTAAAAATTGGTCCAAAAATTGAAGTGCACAATGTACTTTCAATTTTTAACTAAACTAAAAAAATTGGAAAATGGAATGGCCAGAAAGTGCACTGACCAATAACGCTTCCAGGAAATATACCACCATTAACACCTCAAGAGGACTGCCATACGGTATCACATCAGCTCCAAGTACTGTAAATCAACAATTTCGTAAGCAAAAAACTTTCGTAAGTGTCCAAATTCACCATTTCATAGGCAGCCAACTTTGTAAGCGTTGATGAACGTAGCCACTTTTCTGTGCAGAACATCAGCATGAAATCAACAGGATCAAAACCACAGCACCACGGGAAAGTATCTGCTAAGTGTACATCCTAGCAGTATCTCACCAGGTGTCCATTTGCGGACATGTCAAAACCACAGCACTACACGTAAATATCAGCTATTGCTTAGGCTCACCAAATAAGTGTCAGTCTGTCTGGCACACGTGATACGTGATGATTATTAGCACTAAATTAGTAAGCATTTAACTTTAGTAAATCTGAGATCCCTTACAAAATTTACAAAAGTTAGATGCTTACGAAATTTTGTTGATTTACAGTATATTTCAGAGAGTATTGGAAGAAGTGCTGAAGGGAACCACAACAAATAACTACCTTCATGATATTCTAGTAGCAACACAGTCAAAGCAAGAGGATATCCAGGTTCTGGATAACGTGCTGAGCAGGCTGAAAGAGACAGGTTTCCAATTAAAGAGGGTGAAGTGCACCTTTATGACCAGCTCAGTCACCTACTTGGGATACATCATTTGATGAACAAGGACTGCATCCGGATCCCATCAAGGTCAAATCGGTGAAGGAAGCGCCAGAACCAAAAGATGTGACAGAACTCTGAAGTTTAATTTCTGGGCTTAATCAACTACTATAACCAATTCATGCCTAATCTTGCCAACATCTTAGCACCCTTACATATCAGTTAGTTTGCAACGAGGGCAAAATGGGAATGGACTTAAAGCAGAGCAAGACCTTTCAAGAAGCAAAGCAACAGTTGATATCTATGAGAGTATTGGCTCACTATAATGCGGTCAAGCACCTGGTGTTGGCTTGTGATGCCTCACCATATGGTTTGGGAAGCATATTGTCATACAAGATGGAGGATGGGAGCAAACGCCCAATTGCATTCGCCTCATGCTCACTGAATGACACGAAGAAGAAATACCAAAAGGTTGACAAAGAAGGGTTAGCTCTGGTATTTGGTATGCAAAAGTTCCACAAGTATATTTTCGGGAGGAACATCACATTGCTCACAGATCACAAACCACTGTTGGGTTTACTCAAGGCAGAAAAAGGTATTCCAGCCACGACATCAAAGATGCAGCGTTACACATTAAAATTGGCAGCATAGCAGTATGATCTGCAATTCCGAGAAAGGTCCACACAGCAAAGCGGATGCACTGAGCCCACCAGAACACCGCCAGACATTCCCAGAGAATCATTTTACCATACAACAATTGGATGCTTCACCAGTTACAGCCAAACAGATTGCAGACATAACATCTTGAGATCCCTGTTTCTCAGGTACGAAACTGGATACTACTACAGGTTGGCCATGCCAGTCGCCAAGAAGACAGGAGGACTCCCAGTCTCCAGAACAGCCGGCTCTGTGGCAGAGACAAGGGGAAGTAACGCTACAGCAAGGATGCATATTGTGGGGACATCGCGTGGTGATACTCCCCAACAATAGAACAAGGCCACCATGGAGACACTACATGAAGGGCATCTAGGAGTCTGTCAGACCAAAGCCCTGGCAAGGAGTTTCCTGTGCATGGTGGCCTGGAGTAGACACAGCCATAGAACAAATTACCAAGGCATTCTCAACATGTCAAGAAACAAAGAAGTCACCAATGAGAGCCCCATTACAACCATGGGATGGCCACAAAAGCCTTGGACACGGCTCCATATTGATGCCGGGCCGTTCATGGGAAAGATGTTTTTAGTAATTATCGATGCCATGTCCAAATGGATGTACACATAGTCAGCGCAGCCACTAGCCAAGCCACTATCGATAAAGTTAGAGCCTCAATAGTCATACATGAAATTCCAGAGTAGATAATGGCAGTTGTTTTACGAGTACAGAGTTTGAATTGTTTAGCACGGCTAATGGTATCACTCATACCAAAAAAACCACCCTCTATATACCACACAGCATCCAATGAACTGGCAGAGAGAGGAGTACAAACATTTAAGGAGGGAATAAAGAAGACAAAGAAAAGAAACATTAGAAGAAAGGCTGCTAAAGTTCCTGATGGCCTACGGAAATACGCCACACACCACAACGAGAGTGACACCGAGGAATTGCTATTAGAACAGAGACCAAAAACGTTGCTGGACCACATCCGCCCTGATCTAGCTCAGCCAAGGTTGGGTCAAAACAAGCCAAGCAAAAGTACCAGCATGACCAACACAGCAAGGACAGGAGCTCCTTAGCAGGCCAAGCACTTTAGATTCAAAATTTTCGACCAGGTCCAAGATGGTTAGCAGCTACAATTGAAAGCCAGCAAGGACTGCTGTCTTTCTGCGGCCGACTGCCAACAGGACAACTAGTGAGATGACAACAAAACCATATTCACAACCGACTACTAGGGAACAGTGATGAGCAGACATCAAGACACAGGACCAACTCCAAAAGGAAGAAGAAAGAGAATCAGATTTGGAAGACGCGGGAAAAGAACCCTACAACGAAACAGAACACGAAGTGATCGAGCAAGGAGCAGAACTGGACAACAAGGTAGACAAGGAGACAGAGGCTGAAAAGACAGCAAACTCCTCAATCAGTCCAGAGCTGCCTAAAACTCCAAGAGCTGAATACAACAGTGAAGTGGGGGTTTGCTGTTCCCAATGCGTGAGGAAGTTGCCTGAAAGACTGGACTCATAACTTTTGTTGTTGTTTTTTTTGGTTTTAGTTTAGCTTTTATATAATTAGTTACCGTAAGGGGGAGATGCAGTAGTTACTGGGGCTGATCCGGGGACTTCGGTGTGACGTAAGGCCCACTATACGGTGTACTATAGGTGGTAAGCAGAGTGGTAATTAAATATTCTACAGATACCCATAAGGACTGGCTAGAATTGAAGAATAGGCTACACTTAGCGACAGACGATGCGGTACCGTAGTGGTGTTTCTTCTACAGAAATTCAACAACTGCAAGTCAGATGTATGCGTTGGTACACTGATAAGCTGGTGTAGAGCTTCCTACATGGTAGATGTTCGGATGCTATCGCGATAATGCTGTGCTCCACCCATTTTGGGTTACGTGCAACAAGGAAGAGCTCAAAAAATCGTTTTGTCGTTCAACAGAAAGCTATCTCAAACCGGCAAATGGTAATTGGTGTGGATAAAGGCACGATTTCAAGTTTGTGTGGGTGGGTCTGTGTGTGCGAGTGAATTTGTGAGAGGGCACCTTAAATAATAAGTAGACATGCAGCCGTTGCCTCGGTTGTAAATCATGGCTAATGCGCATGTATTGTCTACCCACATAGATTCACAATTAGACATGTGAAGGCTCCTCATACTAAATATACTTTCACTAACTCCTGATAATCGCAGTATTATATCAGATATAGAGTCTGTTGTTTGCACATGTTTCAATAAACATAACAAAAGTAAAGTAGCTATACAAAACACAATGCCATCATGAACAAAGCCTTGACAAGTAGTAATTAATTTCTACAGTATGCAATTTCACATCATGTCAATATTCTCACCTGTAGTAGCATATGAGCTATTAATTGTCATTGTATCTCATTGCTTTTCTCCAAACATTCACTTGTTCCACATGTTGCGTTAGAATTGGCAATGACACTATCATATTTCATAGGCACCAAAGATTTTAACTCATTTCTTGTGCACCTGTAATTCTTCCTGTATCACACATACCAGCGTAAAAGTTCAATATTACAAATATTTGTAACTTAAATATTTCACCTCAGAAAAATGAAAAGTACAATTATTAGCATGAGAACGATGACACTTAGTGTAACAGCAATTATTACTGAGTTTGATACTCCTCCAGACGATGACTCATTTTCTGCAGGCACAGTCGTGTACCCTACATATACAAACTCAATCCAACACTATACGCAATTTAACCTAATCAGTAACCAAATACATCTCATTGTCTATAACTACTAATTGAAGCTGTGTTTACACTGTCACTTCCCAGATGTGTACTTAAGGAGGGTTTGGGGGTGGTGTGGTGGGTGGTGGTGGTGTGCAAACGAACCAGTCCACTTCAGTCGGAGGTCCGCTTGTACAGTACCTCTGCATGTATACGACCAAATCAATCAGTCAATGGCGGCCTAAACAATTACAAGTGTTGACAACAATAAACACCACACACGATATGATTAATTGTTGCAAGAATTACGAATATACATGCTATTTTCTTTCTAAACATGCTACGTGTAAAATTTATCTAAAATCACACATAGGGACTGTCATTTCAAGTGACCACAAAGTCCGTAAATAGGCTGTAATCGTGGAAGTACAGTATTGAGAGTTATCACACATGGGACATAAAATCGCTCGTGGTTATGTACTGTTAGATTCTCGTATAAATATTGCAAACCCAAGAAAGCGGTTGATTTCACATGAGCAGTTGCAGACAAGTAGGTTCTGTTGTTTACTTCCGACAAGATCTGGCAATTGCAAACATAAATTACACTGTTCTGGTAAGAAACTCTTTCATGAATGTTTCTTGTATCTGATTGAGTCTCGTCCCCAGACTCTCTCATGCTAATCTTGTCCAGTGCCCGTATGCACTTGGAATCGTCATATGAGAATCGCCATATGAGTACCGGACAAGACTAGTGCGAGAGAGTCTGGGGAAGAGGCTAGATCTGATTGGCTGTTCGGCCATTGTCTCTGAAAATGGTAAAGCAATACTGTTCAGTGATTAGGCCCTACACAGGAAGCCTACGTGGTACATTCCTGCAGCATGACAGACAAAGTCAGGCAGCCAGCTAGTCACAGCCACATATCCCATTAATTAAAACAGTAAGCCATAGTCCGCACACCGGAAGTCGGTTCAGTCCTATATGTTTAGCATACGCTACTCGCCAAAGTCTCATGATTTTTACAAAGTCCTGTTTCTTATGGCTCACAGCTTCAACTAATTCAGCTATGAGCCATAGGAAACGGAACTTTGCAAGAGTCCCAAGACTTGGCAAGTAGCATACTCTAAACATATAAGACTGAACTTCCGGTCTAGCTCAATCTGCAAACTATGTGGCGGGCTGGCTGACTTTTTGTCTGTCACACTGCAGAAATGTGCCTTGCCTCTTGTGTGGGGCCCAATCACTGAGCAGTATTTCCTTTATGTCGTATGTGGCAACCAGAGATAATGGTCAAAAAGTCAATCAGATCCACCAAAATGATCGATCATGAAAGAGTTTCGTAACAGAGCAGTGTAATTGGTGGAAATAAACAACAGAACTTACCTATCTGCAACTGCTAAGGCGAAATCGCTTTATTGGCTTACAATGTCTATACAAAAACTGGTGCTTACATCACATAAACATTGCACATAAGCAACAATTCAGTGTGACTTCCACTATAACAGAAATCATACAAGATGTGACTACGCAGATCCCAGTCAATAATCCTCTACACTTCTGACCACTCATTGTAGCTGCTTGACTAATTAGCCGAGTCCTGGTGCCATTTCCACATTCAACACTACATGAACTCCAACTACTCCAAATGCAATCCACTGGAAACACAACACAAGACAGTCAGTACAATATGTTTCATTCAACAACTATACAACTATCATGAAACTAATAGTAGATGATTCCTTGTAATCATTACTTCAATAACAAAATTAATCACAAGTCTACAGATGACACAACACGAACTCAAAATTTAAACAATGCAATTTGCTTCATTTGTTGACAGTGGCAATAAATGATTAAAGACTTGCTGCAACTAACATGTAATACCCCATGTATAGAATTGGTCATGTGTGAACAAGACTGGCACAAATGTATTTCAGGTGGCGTCCTTGTGTTGACGATCACAACGAAGCAAAGTTTGACAGGAATTTTGCAGCAGACAAACAAAAGAACCAAATAATTAGTTGTAATGTCAGCTATGAGCCATAAGAAACAAAACTTTCTAAAAGTCATGTGACTAAGCAAGAAGCGTAGTTAAAGAAGGCTCAAGCATTTACAATTTGTCTGGTATGTATGTGCATATGTACATACTTATCTGTCTGCTTACACTGTGTCACCCTTCCAATGCAATCAAATTAGTCTAACTACAGGGTAATATTCACATTGGGTCATATGTGGCTACCACAATGGACAAACAAGCAATAACAAACTGCCAACATTCAGACAGGGCTTTCACCAGAACAGTCCAATTCATGTTTGCAATCACAGGATCTTGTTGAACACAAACAGCTGAAACCTGCACATCAACATAGCCAATCATGAATGTAAAGGCAATCATTCTTCCTGACTCACTAAAAATATATAGGATGTTAACACAGTGATATCCATGTCCCATGTGTCTTGAATTTCAAAAATTTGACAATGACAGACAATCTGAGTGGTGTTACAATATTTGTGGTCACATGAAATAATAATCACTTTCTATGATTTTAGGTAGGCTTTTTCAAGTTGCTCATTTGAAAGCAAAATGGTATCTAAGTTCACAATACTTAGTAATAAGTCAATAATTTCTTCAGAGGAACCATACTCAATACGCCTAAGGTTCATAGCAAAGAGAAAACATTCCAACACCTAACAAAGTCAAAAACTGCGTTGAAGTTGGTTTAAGAGTAGCAGTTTAGAGCTGTGCAAAAATTCACATGTTGTAAACCATTACATAGGTAGTAACTTCCACTCATTAGTAAAAGAACACCACAGTGACACAGTTATTTCTCTGCAGATCAAACTACACTAGCAATGCCTACCCAGCAGTCGATAAATGGCTCTCATTCATGTTGGTCCAGATAACAATAAAGGTGTCAGAAAGAATTGCAAACATAGTCGGATGGACAAACTAATAGACATACAGACAAGACAAACAAACAGACAGACACACAGACAGACAGACAGACGTAATAATATGGCAGAGACACAAACATCTCGTCATTACAATACTATTGCACAGTTGAAACCACAAAACAAACTCAAAGCATCCAGATAACTATTATATAACACATGTATGCACTTACCCACACTAACATTCCATGTAAATGACTTTGACGCTATAGAGCCATCAGTAGCAGTAGATCAACATGTATACACTCCACTGTCAGAGGCACTGGCTGACTTGATGTAGAGCTGCTGCACACCATTCTCATACACCTGATATACACCAGCATTCTGTACACTTGAAGATGATACATCATTAGTTGTATTATGTTTCCATTGCAAGAGAGAAGTAAAGTTGGTCACATCAGGACTGACAGACACCACTATCAATAGTATTAAAGTAATCTTGATCCTTATAGATGGTTAACACCATCTGTCACTTTCCTCTGTAAATTAATGTATCTTCTCCAAACTAGTGGGTTGCAGCTAATATCTCGCCATATTGCATACTGGCGAGTAGAGTCATTATACGGAGCCTTTCCACAATTGTGGTTGTCATTCCCATTATTTGTTAAGCTGTTACCAATATCATCATACACATTTTCACCTCTACAGAACAAAGGATAGCTCTAACACATGACACAAGATATTCCTTTTGCAAGTCAACTCAAAGCCAAGGATAAACAGACTCCCTTGTAGCAGCACAATCAGTATTGACAAGTCTCTGTCCAGTAACATCTTTTGGATTGCCATCTATAGCCTTTGCAGCAACAAAGCAAGAACCATAAACTGAACTCATGGTCACTGTTGCTCCAAGAGAGGCAGCTAGATTGGTTTCCATACCTACATCACGTAAACATTGCACGTAAAGCAACAAATGTGACTTCCACCATAACAGTAATCATACAAGATGTGACTATGCAGATCTCAGTTGATGGTTCTGTACACTTCTAACCACTCATCTGCCGAGTTCTGGTGCCATTTCCACATTCAACACTACATGAACTCCAACTAACCCAACTGCAATCCACTGAAAACACAACACAAGTCAGTCAATACAACATTACTCATTCATTAAAAATTTCAGTTAATTTATTAATGTGTCGTTGTGACCCTCCATGATGGGCAAGTGGGGTCTTTACCCCCATCTGGGCGCCCACCAACCCGGAAGGTGAGCCCAGCAGGGTACATGTTTCTGTGTACTCCACATGGTGATCAATGACTAGCCAATTCAATATAGATTGCAGGCATTACGGTGACCGCAAACTCAGTACAGCATACCTAGCACCACAGAAACTCCTCAACGACTAAAACGAGTCATAGTCTCATGGACAAAGCTAAAGAAAGACAGACAAGTTTCATAATTTACTGTCATCACTGGGGTTTGAACCCCCAAAACATAGAGTGATATAGCTATTGTCGCTAACCACTAAGCCACGGTGATTGAAGTAAATGATTACAGGCATTGTTGCCAGTGATAGTTCTAGAGTTCACAGATGGCACAACGACCACTCGACATCAACTAACACTTAATCTCAAAAGCTTACTATAAACTGTGCTAAGAATGCTGCATACAACTATGTAAACTATACAATGAGTCAGTGCTTAAAATAACTGTCGCACATCACACATTTTCCATACATTTCACCCTTTCTCCTTCCAAAGCTGCTTGTAAGAAAAAAAATTGTCCAGACAATTTACCATACTCACTCAATTATTACTCCAGGTCTCAAGTAAGACCCCAGCCCTGACATGTTTGAAACTCTAAGATTTTCACTATTCTTAGTTCTTTAATTAGTGCTAATTGGCATTTTCCACAGTCACTATTGGCTAGATTTGGTGAAAGCTACGAGTCAAAAGAACAAGACTTTAAAAAGTCACGTGACTTACAAGGAGCACACTCCAACGGGGTTCAATTTCCACTAAATCTCTGTGGCTGACTAATAATCTATGCCAAAAAATTACCATATATGGGTGTTATGTTTCAGGAACGTATGGTATGTAAACCAGTGACCAATCATGGCACATTCTTTTCTTTTGTGTCACACTCAGCAACAAAAGACAATGGCCGGGCAGCCAATCAATAAGCGTTGTTCGACATAGCCAGAAAGACGTCAAGTTTGATCACAAACAGAAACGTTGCATTTCAAGTAATGCTACTGGAAATCTATCAGCATCCAATCACACTCCTGTAGTACACTCAGCAACAAAGACAATGGCCGGGCAGCCAATCAATAAGTGTTGTTCGACATAAGAGAAAATTTAGCCAGAAAGACGTCAATTTTGATCACAAACAGAAACGTTGTATTTCAAGTAATGCTACCTGAAACTCTATCAGCATCCAATCACGCTCCTGTAGTACACACAAACGTGAAGCGTAATGAATGTGTTGCGTACAGAACTTCATTGCTAACACAAGTCGCTAACTATAAATATATAGTAGATATTGTAAGTACATAAATTGAATTGATACAATATGTATTTAGATACACAATTTAGCTAGACTGCAAAAGCGATAGACAAAGACATGCAGACTCTATACCTATAGCGCTGGAGAAAATTGGAAGTCTGACAAGTTATGAGTGATGCATGCATAGGGAATAACTGTACGTACCATTGTGGGTAGGAATAATACATTTCCGCAGTAACTTACAGATCTCTACTAGCTGAATCTACTGTGACGATAGCTATCAAACGTTTTAATCAATTTCAACGTAACTCTACTCCAGATAGAAGCTACTCCCAACGAATATTGTTTTGTAGCTTTCATTTGAAGTGATAACCAACAGAGGTTCACGTATTACTAGTTAATATTGAACTTGCAAGCATGCCTGTTGACCGTGTGTTAGAGGTTTTCACAACTCAGATAGTTTGATAGCTTTTAGATCCCTCATTCCCACATATCTGTCATCAACAGCTTACTAATAAGCGATTAGCAGAACGACATAAAAACCCACACCATTTCCCCACTAAATGGCTATGAGAGCCTAGTGGCTATTATTACAATACAAAAATCCTCACTGTCCCACCCCACAACCACTCCCTTCACATTACAGTATAATAATGTAGTGATTAGGGAACACTTGACTTAGTGATGGCTAAATATTATTTGCATTGCAGACAAGTTTTCATTGTTTATTTCTGACAAAAGCAGGTAATTGTAAACACGACATAGACTTTGTGGTAAAAAACTCTCATGAACGTTAGCTGACTATATTGGTTGTCTGATGATTTGTCTGTAGCTGCATGTGATGTGCAACCAAATGGAAGTACTGCTTCGACTGGCTCCACAGAAGGCGTGGTACATTCCAAACACACCCCAAGAGTATCACACTGACCAGATGTTTGTGACCAGAAGTTAGTCAAGTACGTCAAACGCCTTTGATGTTACTTGCTAAGTCACGTGACCATTACAAAGTCCCGTTCCTTAAGGCTCATATGAAATCATAGAAATGTACACCAATTGTAACAACTTACTATGATCACCACTATTGATCGCCCGGATATTACATCATACACAGTATGATCTGTATAGTTTTAGCTACTTACCTGCGCTAACGCCGTGCAAACAAAAAGCAGAAGACATGTCGCGGACAGTAGCAAGACTTCCTTCTTTATATTATGCCGTGGACCGACATGTACGGTTCTTTATACGGGATAGCTAAACACGCCTAAGCCCGGATAAGTATAACACAAATTGTAAAGCGCGCTATAGGTTTGATAACGCGCACTAAATAAAATCATTGATATCAATAACATATTAATTAAGGTTACTGAAATTTTTAAAATCAAAATTTGGAAGATAGTCAGCGCCTTTCTAAATAGCTCAGGTTTGTCTAAAACCATTACCGGTACTAGAGAGAAATGAGACTAGCCATGCACGAAATTTAATTAATTAATCGCAGCAGACCAGCTGTGAAAGTATGACCTATAGATATGCTGTACCGTACGCCCTTGCAAGTGCAGCTGCATGACGTCCAGATGAGTCTCTAGCTAGGCAATTTTGCGAAGAACAACTCATGTTGTCGTACAAGAAGACGACCTGCACGCTTCCCTTACCATGCATGTCCCTAGAGCAGCCAGCCACGCAACTTGTGAGAGCAAATGAACTCGCCTAGAACAAGAACAAAGTCCAGCAGCACCTGCAGCAGAAACAGAAGCGAAAACTTCGCTGCACATAGTAGTGCGTTCCCATCAGTTGCTCGCCTAGCTTAATTAATTAACAGATCATCGCTAGGTCTAGGCTCCATGGAATGTAGGGGTCGGCAAATCCCAAGACATCAAAGGAACCTTACCAGCGCCAACGGAAGTCAGTTAGTTCGCGTGGCAGTGTCAAACATACGGGAACTTTCGAAAGATAAGATCTAGCATTTGATATACTTTAGACTGATATTTAGGAAATCATAAGTTCCTATATTTCAAATAAAACTAAATGATAAACAACGCATCAATATCCAATCAACAAGTTGGACAAAGTAAACTGAACATTTGAGACAACTCCAACTCAATCATGCCACCAGGCAAATGAACGAGTTCTATAAAGTTAGTAGCAGCAAACATATCAAATATATCATAAACAACAATGCCCAGCTTAGAAGCTGTAAATGTATCAATGGCAATCTTGTTGTACCATCTGATACGGTAAGAATTAATGCGAGCTGAATCAAAATTTCGAGGATTTGCTGTTCGGAATATAATTGGGATGTTTTTGCCCAAACTTTTCTGTCTAAGTCGACTGATTGCAGCCAGAACTTGTTGAAGACGATCCCGAAATCCATTTGGAGGCAACAAAACCAAATGATGTACACAACTTAATATCGATACTTCATTCCCATTTCCTGGAATATCATCAATGATATCAGCTGTGTACGTAGCTTTTCCAAAATTGAGAGCAAGAGATGATAGCAAAGGCAGACCATGCAATCTATAATGAATTGTAGCTTTGTACTTTGCAATAGAATAGTCTTTATACTTGGGTGGAACAAATGCATCATTTGTTGTTACTCGTGTGCCTACACTTGCCACAAGAACTAAGAACAGTTGTCTTACAGTAGAATCACTGATCAGATACAGGTTTTTGCCTTCTAGATACTTCCACCATTTCTCTTTGCTGTTGCAAGCGAATAAGCAGTCTCGGTTCACACATTCTTTGTCTCGCCAATAACCTCTCGAAACGACCAACGGTTGTGGTTTGCAAGGCTCTAGTCTATTTGTCTCCACAGAATTCTTGTCGTCCCTTCTAATTATTACCGATTGTACATCACCTGACACAATGCCAATGCCTTGTTTGTTAGCTGCTAGTTCTCTCTTATTTGTTGCAGCCATCTGCTGATGAAAAACACACCAATGATGAGAACGACACATAGTCGAATCACCAGTTCGTTCTCCTTCACATGTGCCATACCAATGATAGTTAGGAGGAAACGACATGTTGCATGATTTGCTAGAGAAATCTACTAAACTTGGTTGCCAGTCCATTCGACATAAACTTAGTTCGCCATCTTTTCGTTTCCCAGCCGTTTTGAGTTTTTTCAAAATATTAACTCGTGATTGTGGGCCAGCATATGAGACATCATAGCCATAATTGTGTCCAAGTGCACACAAGAAAACATAGTTAGAATGTAGTATCTTGCTTTCGATCATGCTCACTGTACGACTGGTCATTCAAAGTTGAATATAAATGTATGCAGGTCCAGTCCAAGAGGGAAGAAATGTAATGAGATAAGAACCATTAGAAAAATCCTTCACCTCACCCAGAATGGTCACTTTCTGCTGACTCGTTCTTGTTTTACTGCTCAAAATAGAACGTAGGAAGTCACCACCTTGATTCATTCGATTTCCACTTTGATCACAAGCAGTCATCATAATGTGAAACGGTTTGTTTACAAATATATCCTTCGTCACAATAGACCAGAATGACTTACTCGCAGATGTTAACCGACTGATTTGTGGAGATGACTTCGGAGACACTTCATACGAGAGAAGTTGTGATAGATTAGTCAATTTACTAGAAGACGTAGACGTGTTTTTAGGTGGGATAATAAAACGAATGCTGGCATTGAGTGGTGATAAACTGGCCAATTTGTTAAAAGACTCTGACGTGTTGTTAGGTGAGATAATAGAAGAAACACAAGCATTGTCATTCTTCACTGAAGTCACCATGCCAAGAGGAGATGACTTAAGAGATGCATGACTAGAAACTTTCATTGGCATATTTGTCATTACTTTCCTGTAAAGTCTTTTCTTGTGTGTTGGTGTGCTGATAACAACTCGAGAAAACATGGTTGGAGTCAGCACTGCCACGCACACTACTGTCACCACTAACAAGAAACATATCACGTGTATCTTTCTCCCATGGACACGAATGCTTGAAGATGGCTGAGAGAAACGTGTCATATATTCACTCATCAACCTTAAAATTACTTAAGTTAAGGCTCCCTCCTCTTACCTATTAATTAACATGACATAGCAATTATAGTAGCATGCAGGCCGTGTACGTGCAGCAAGCACACAACAGTAGAATTCAAGCACAGTTACAGACAGTACCTACTACTGAAGTCACTATCAATACTGATATGAAGTCACTACATATTACATACAATACGTCCAAACTCATTTCAAAGTGATTGTTGTACCTTGCCAGAGTTATTCAATGGTTGTGAAACCAATCAGGGGCATAGTGTGGCGTGGGCTAGACCGGGCTCTATAGCCCCAGCTTTTTTCGGGGTTGCAGGTGGTTGTCAATTTTGGAGCCAAATTTAGGTGTTGCTGCCCTGTACCTGGAGCCAAAGCCCTTCGACACCCAGAGGCTGCTGTGCACTCGCTCTGTCCACAACTGGCATACTATGTATGCACCCAGCAAGGTGGCACAACTCGAGACCCAGAGACTGAGTACAGTACCAAAATTTATTAATACAATTTGACAAACACATGATACAGTATGCCACCTGCCTCTAGACGCTTACTACCACAACAGTCAAAACATCCACAATAGCTTCACACCACCCTGTACGTCCTACGAGACTACCATCGAGTTTGTCTGTAAGTGTTGCTGCACTGCCGCTCCAGCAAGATGCTATCGTGAGTTGGCCAGTCTTAGGGAGAGGACAGTATATAGAATTGTAGCCTCATATAGACAGACCATTGAAAGCATAATTCTTGTACTTGTGGGACCCGAAGTCCAGTCTCTGACAATGGCATTGACAAAGACTGGACACCAGAAGGAAACACGTTAAATATTTAGTTTCACTGTCATGACTTGGAGATTCCTGGACCCCAAGGATCCGTGGATGGAGCCAAGTTTGGCTCCGTTGCCCTGTTAACAACACCCCTGCTTTTAGGCGTGGTCTTAAATTTTGTGTACTTCAAAAACGTAATGCTTGAAAATGCGTTTTAATTAAATCAAATATTGATATCGGGATACCAAGACTTCACGTGTGAGTCACATGTAATATAACTTTGAATATAATGGACAATCGCATAGCTAGATAGCTAGATAGCTTCCCCTAGCCAGTATTATCTAAATCTTCTAGCGGACGCACATACACCAGTCAGTCTTACTATGTACACCAGTATACCGTGGGTCTAGGTATGCATGTAGTGTGTGGATGAGTACAAATGCATCAGCTAGTTATGACCATAAGAAGGGAGCGTGTCCTAAAGAGTCGTAAAGTCTACCCCTCATTTCTAGAGATCACACTATGCCCAGTTACAATCTCACAACTAGTAAACTTTTATTCTACTGACTAAGTAATTTTTCGACATTAAATAGTTATGACTTGTACAACATATGTAATGTCATCAAGTATGACGTCATCAAACATGTAGCGTTAGATCCCACAAGCAATTATGTCACAACATTTTCTAAAACACTGAACAGGCAAACGGCACAAAACGTCGCTCGCTACCAGTGACTGTTTGGCGTCGCGTATATATATATATATATATATATATATATATATATATATATATATATATATATATATATATATATATATATGTAGCACAATTAAGCCAGACCAATAAAAATATACTACATAGGTTATTTATACTTTGTACAGAGGTCGATCGGCCGCCCGTAGGTACAGAACCATGCAGAATGCTTGTACAGTACAGTACTATAGTAATTTGTGTTCAATTATCCGATTCAGGCAATCAATTATCCGAGGTTCTGTCATAGAAGTACCAAGGAAAGTAATTCTTTCAGTCTGAAATATATAATACATATATTATATATATACGTATATATATACATATATATATATATATATATATATATATATATATATATATATATATGAGTCGAAACCACGCGCATTCCTTTCAAGACGTCTTTCTAGAATGCTCACTCACTCTTCAGCCGATCATTAGATGATTGATGAAACCGAGGTGGGCAGGCGGTCAGTGGATGGTCCGGCCATTTAATTTTCTACATTTCAATTTTCATGTTTTCATTTTAATTTTTTACTTGTATTTTTTATTTAAAAATTTTGCGTTTATTAAATTTTAACTTTTATTTTTAATTTTAATTTTAATTTTTTATTTTCCTTTTTTTGTAAATGGTTTTTCATCTTTTGATGTTTGATTCTTGTGATCTTTAGATTTATCTTTTAAAGTTTGATTTTTAGGCACCTATGCGGTCGAAGGCAGTGTGAAATTCGAGCTCGCAACACACACACTAACTAGACAAATACGCCTACCTAACTTCAAGAATTACACACATTATTAATACTCTATAGAGGATTATTGCGTAGAGACAGCTGATGAATGATATTTCGGCATCTGCCCAACTGCAGACTATCTAGTATAGTATGTAAGTTATTTATTTCTTCATGCACAGCCGTAATTAGCTAAGCAACGGATAATTGAATGCTCAATTCGGATAATTGATTGCCTGAATCAATCAGATATTTGGCTTCGAATAATTGAACGCAAAATACTATAGTTAACTAAGCCGAGGCACTCGGGTTACAGTAATAGCGCTGTCGAAGGTTCGACGACCGACTCATCGGCTGTGGGCGGATCGATAGACGGATGTGGGCGGTGGTTGTATATGCTAGACTGTCACGGAGAGCGAATTCTTGCTGCTGTACATGTACTAGAATAATGCGTCGATCCTGCTAAAAAGAAAAAAACTACTTTTGTTAGAATGTTGGCTTGGTATTTCGTAGCTACACTAGAGTAGTTTTGCGCAGCCAGCTCCTCCCCTTTTCTCCTGCCAAGTGACATGTAGGCTGGATTTACAATTTGCGAACGCTTGAGCGTCGCGTCGCGTCGCGTCGTACTAAATTCAAATTGTAAATGACTCGACGCGACGCGACGCGACGCGACGCGAGGAAGACGCGACGTACGCGACGCGACGCGTCCAAACAGAACCGAGTTCTATTTGAGCGTCGAACCGGAAGCTAGTCACGTCGCGTCGGAAGTAGCACCTTGATTTCGAGCAATCAGAGCCAACTAAAATGCACGTGTGGCTTCCGTGAGTGATGATTACTGATTTCGGCGCTGTACTCGACGTTGAGCGGTCTATAGAATGTGCAGGGAGCTGTCCTTGCTCGTGGATGATCAGCTGTATTGTAAATCCAGCTTTTTAGAGCTGGATTTACAATATGCAAACGCTTGAGCGTTGCATCGCGTCACGTCGCGTCGCGTCACGTCGCGTAGTACAAATTCAAATTGTAAATGGTCGACGCGACGCGACGTTCGACGGACGCGACGCGTCCAAATAGAACCAAGTTCTATTTGAGCGGCGAACCGGAAGCTGTTCACGTCGCGTCGGAAGTAGCACCTTGATCTCGACCAATCACAGCCAACTATAAATGCACGTTTGGCTTCCGTGAGCAATGAGTATTGATTTCGGCGCTGTAGTCGACGTTGAGCGGTGTATAGATTGTGTAGGGAGCTATCCTTGCTTGTGGATGATCAACTGCAAGATGTACAAAGACCTGCGTGCAAGGGAGAACGAGCAGAAATTGATTTTGAGCAAGTTTGGGGTTCCAGCAAAGTTGTGCTAGTAGAAAATCGAAGCGCGAGTGGTCCGTTCAATAATTCAGGCAGCGACGTCTACGGCGCGCTGAAATCGTATTGTGAATGGTACGACGCTTGTGACGCGTACGTGCCACTCCCACGCAAGACAACTTGACAGGACGCACGCGACGCGACGCTCAAGCGTTTGCATATTGTAAATCCAGCTTAAGGCAAGTGCAGGAGAACTGTGCTATGCTTAATGAAGTTAGACCTGTGCCACAATTCTAATCGCTTGGGCGCAAGTTCAGGTGCACCTTTTCTATACCTGCAAGTGTGTTACAAACTGAATCCCTCTACTAGCGCAAATGTATACAATCAATAAATTAGAGACGCCACATCAGCTGAACAAAAAATTCGCTTCCCCCGTAATCCTAGATCATTACTGCTAACCCCTATTTATCAGCCTGTTACTTGGGATTCTCATCTAGAGTGTACACCCTAAAAGACACAGTGGCAACAATCAAATTGCTTTATCACGTCTACGTGCTGTCACTGAAGACTAGATAGACTATACTTGGCCGGAAAGTGCAGCTGTCATTTCAATTTTGCATTTTTGATTTTCTTATATGTAGTAACTCAATTTTCAATTTTGCACGATGTACTTTTTCATTTTCAACCAAACTAAAAATGTGAAAAATTGAATGGCCGGAAAGTGCACGGACCGGTCCATACGCATATCATTTGCAAGTTACGTCACCGGATCTATTGTCATCGCTAATGAATACAGCCAAAACGTGCTTGAATGGCGTTGGACCAGCGCGAAATCTAAGGAAAATATAATTCTGGTACATTCAGACATGTTCGAAGTTGCTGATTGTCTAGGAAACATGCACGTGTGTATCTGCTGCTGGTCTGTAGGTAATACGATAGGTTTTATTTCTCTCGCTTTGCCAAAATTCATGCTACACACCTAGACTAGTACACACAAATACTGTATGGTTACACAGACTAACGCAGACTAAGCGCAGCTGTACTGTACGTCTCATAGCTACGTGTAATTATCATACACACACACACACACACACACACACACACACACACACACACACACACACACACACACACACACACACTCACACACACTGTAGCACAGTAGTAATTTACGAGTACAGTACCTTCCAGAAAAACGTCCCTACAACTCTCTGACAGCGTTAGCTCGACAATTTTAGACGTTGAGAATGTGATTGACTTCAACGAGAGTCGGAGAAGAAGTACAGTGTCTAGTACGTATACGTAGGCGCCTTCGTAATCAATGTCCGGCCTTGGCTGCTAGTGTTGTGCGGACTCAACCCAAAGTCACAAGACAATGTATTGTATGTATGTCGAAATGTATTGTGCGTATAAGGCCATTTCTTCTTTGCTATTAACCTAGGGCCGGACTACACGTAGGATTCTTGCACAGACCCTCCTAACGCGCGCTTGAAGGAAGCGGTGCCGGCACATCTAATTAACTTGAATTTCATCTTATGACAGGCTGTAATGGTATGCGCTATATCAATGGTTTCGACCTATTGCATCTTTTACAACAATGAATTCCACCATCTCTAGATCTAACAAGGCCATGCTTACACAAACACATAAGCCAATTTGCAAAACAGACAAGAAACACTATGGTCAATCACCCTCTAGTTTAGTTTGTTATCAACACAATCGATCATGTGCTGAACATGTGTAAAGGAATTGCTAAAGAATTGCTACAACTTTTGTAGCCAAATGTAACAAAGTATTAGCTAGCTGTACACATGTTGCGCATGGACAGTGTACATGGATAATGATGATATTGTCGTTACTTCTTCAATCGAACCATTGATGTAAATAAAAGAAGGATCAGCAATTTACATGACCATTTAAAGCAACAGTAATTTTAGTATATAACTGGTACTCTTTCCGACCAGTTACCTTATATGATACGCTGTTCAGACCATCCTCTTTCATTCTGTGTGTTGCCGTCGATAGTAAACTGAACCTACACAGGAAAACGGCAGTTAGTCAAACACATTGACTTGACAGAGTTGACGCTCACAAGCAGTCTACATACCTGGCAGGATTTATTTTGCTCGTTTTTTGATGTGTGCCTCTAACCGTCTTGTAACGAGTAACAGCCGCATCTGGTCGCATTATCGTCATGCCATTATTCACCACTCTTTATAACACAAGTTAGCCGATACACAGATTCACTGCACATTGTCACAATGCACTACCTCTTGTATAAATCGTCGTCTTCTCCTCCCCATCCCCAGTACTTATTCGAGTAACCGTTGATTTTCCAATATTGTTCTTTAGTTAAAATTGTGATTCCTCCAAAAAGAGTCGAATACAACAAACTACAACACCACAGTATGACATTAAGTTAATTAAACAATTTTCACTCACTCGTTGCTTACCGATAATTAAATTTATCAACTGCAACCGACAAATGCTTAGGCCTCTCTGGACACGTGTAAAGGTTGCGATCGTTTTCCAAGATTAAGTCGACATCGTGAAGACAAAAACACTGCCAGTCACCGTCTTTAGCCGCCTCTAGTACACCGACATTGAGAAGCATGCCTCGATTGAAGTCACAGTTGCCGGCCTAATCAATTTTTTAGGGTTTGTAACAACTCCTTAACACACGTACATGTAATTGACCGACCTGCTCGATAACATAGATATTGAACTGGATAAGTTGACGACGAAATACCGGTATTATGTAGTGTTGAAAATCCTTCAAGTGTTCCTCTCTGTCTCGAAATGGAATAACAATAGCAACCTAATCACACAGTTTTTGATTAAAAAACAGACAGAACCGTGGCTCTTACCCTATCTCGTGGTTGACAGTCTGGAGGTGTATAGAAACCTCCAAATACTACTCGTGGGTTTTTCTTCTTTACTTCATCGAGGTTCACTTTGGCATGTGCGTTGACGAACAAGCTACCGACTAGAGAATCGTTTCAACCCGATTAGACAACAAAACGCAAGGAAATATCACGACAAACATAACACACTGTTTACACAACAATGCATGCACGTGTTGCACAACACATTCGAACATTGTCAATGATAAAGTGCATGATGTCTATCGTTTGACAAGTGAAAGCACATGCAGTCAATGATGCATCAAAGTCACATATCGATATCTGTAGTAGATTGGAGAGACAGGTTGCATAGTAACATAATCCGGGTAGATCTGTGTTCCCGGATGCTATAGATTAGTGGCGCGACTACTAGAACTATATGTTGAGTTGTGTTCACTACATTGGCGACGAGGATGGACGAAGCCACAGCGAGTGGAATAGCAACAGCCACACCAATGCCTGTGGCAGCGTTCGGCAGGTTAGACGCCTTTGATGCGGAGTCCGACGAGTGGCCGCAGTACGAGGAACGAATGTTGTGCTATTTCGAAGCCAACGGCATCACGGATGAGTCCAAAATGAAGGCAATTTTTCTGTCGTCAGTCGGCGCACGCACGTACAAGCTACTGCGCAATTTGACGGCTCCCGCCAAACCGAGAGAAAGGTCTTTCACAGATCTGAGGGAAGCTCTGTCCAACCACTACAACCCCAAGCCTTCGGTCATGGTACATAGACTGCGATTCAATTCGAGAGTCCGACATACGGATGACTTAGTTGCAGAGTTTGTGTCCGCGTTGCGCGCGTTTATCCGAGTTTTGCGAGTATTGAGAGACACTGAACGAGATGCTCCGCGATCGTTTAGTTTGTGGTATTGACGATGAGCGCACACAGCGGCGGTTGGTAGCAGAAAAGGAGTTGTCGTTTGCGCGGGCCTTGGAAATAGCGCGCTACAGAAGCGGCGGGAAAGAATGCGCGGGAGATAATGACGTCCAAAGTTGTTGACACAACAGAAGAAGCATAGGGTGCAGTGGCTGTACAGCGAATGCAACCGCAAATGCCCAAAACCTGTTATCATTGTGGACGGTCAGGACACTCTGCTACTGAATGCAGGTTTAAAGAAGTCAAATGTTTTGCATGCAACAAAGTGGGACACCTCAGTCAAGTCTGTAGATCAAAAGGGCAAGGCGAGAAAGCCATTCGGGTTATGAAAACACAGCCTAAACTGCAAACCGCACATCAGGTGGAACAGGCAGAGGATGACGAAGAAGAATCTTTAGAGCTGAAACACATATACCCTGTAAGTAAACCTAAAGCAGTTCCCTTGACGACACAAGTGAAACTAAATGGGAGATGCTCGACAATGGAGATTGACACAGGAGCAGCAGTGACAGTAATTAGTGCCACAACGTACAAGACAATGTGGGGGCCGTCTCCTCCACTTCTTAGAGAGAGTACCACCATGCTGAGAGCATATGGGGGCAGAGTAATTAAAGTGTTGGAGACTCTCAAGGCCAAGATACAAGAGGTAGACAGAGCCCCTCCTAAACAACTGCAGTTATACGTGGTGGAAGGAAACTGACCCAGTTTGCTGGGTAGAGATTATTTACGACACATACAAGTGGATTGGAAGGCACTGTTTAGTCTAAGCACACACAGTAGCCTAAAGTAGCTGTTAGAAGAGAACAGAGAGGTTTTCCAGGATGACCTTGGAGAGCTGAAAGGTATCCAAGCCACACTCAACACAAACTCACAAGCAACACCACGTTTTCATAAGGCACGAAAGGTGCCATATACATTGAAAGAGAAAGTGGAAGAAGAGCTGTTCAGGCTTCAAGCAGCAGGTATTATTAGCCCAATGAAATTTTCAGATTGGGCCACACCAATCGTTCCAGTGGTGAAGTCCAATGGAACAGTAAGGATTTGTGGAGATTACAAGACAACAGTAAATCCCATATTGGAAGTTGACCGACACCCATTGCCGGACATAGATGACTTGCTGTCACAGTTAGCAGGAGGGGTAGCATTCTCAAAACTAGACCTGAGCCGAGCATACCACCAGATACGTCTGGAGGACAGTCCCAAGAACTGACAACAATTAGCAAGCATAAAGGACTGTTTCGGTACCACCGGTTACCGTTTGGAATAGCCTCGGCTCCAGCCATATTTTAGAGGATCATGGAGGACTTGTTAAAAGACATTTCGGGCGTCGTGTTATACCTTGATGATATCTTGATAACGGGGAAGAGTCATACTGAGCACATGGAGAACTTGAGAGAAGTTTTGAAGAGATTGAGAGAAACTGGGTTGAGATTACAACAAGACAAGTGTCAGTTCATGAAGGATTCTGTGGTGTATCTAGGACATCGAATCGACAAAGATGGATTACACTCCACGGAGGAAAAGGTGAGGGCCATTCGAGATGCACCGATACCACGAGGAATATCAGAGTTGAAGGCATACCTTGGAATGCTGACATACTACAGTAAGTTTCTTCCAGATCGAGCGACAGTGTTGGCACCGCTGCATGCCCTTTTACAGAAGGGAGCAACATGGAAATGGTCAAAGGATGAAGACAAGGCTTTCCAGGAATTGAAAAGGTTGTTGACATCTTCTCGGGTACTGGTACACTACAATACCAAGTTACCATTGTCGCTGGCATGTGATGCCTCACCTTTGGATTAGGTGCCGTTTTGTCACACAGGCTTGAAAGTGGGAATGAACATCTCATTGCCTTTGCATCGAGATTGCTGTCGCCAAATTATTCACAGATTGACCGTGAAGGGGCTGCAATCGTATTTGGAATTTCAAAATTCCACCGTTATATCTATGGCGACACTTTGAACTTTTATCTGATCACCAACCACTAAGGGACTGTTTGGCGAAGGACAAAGCATTCCAGTGACGGCTTCGGCACGGATCCAACGGTGGGCGCTACTATTGGCGGGATATCAATATACCTTTCGCTACAAAGCAACGAAAAGGCACAACAATGCTGACGCACTAAGTCGAGTGCCCCTACCAGATCTACCACACCATACATGTCAGCCAGAGACAATGCTTCACGTTTTGGAACAGTTGGAGAAACTTCCAGTCACAGCTACACAGATTGCATGGTGGGCCACCAACGACCCGGTACTGTCTCAAGTGCGAACATGGGTTAGAAAAGGCTGGCCACAAAAGGTAGCAGAAGATGTACGTCCATACAAGATAATGAGTAAAAAACTGTCTGTGGAGGCTGACTGTGTAGTTTGGGGATCCAGAGTTGTGATACCGCCTGCAGGTCGCAGACGGATCTTGACAGAGCTTCACGAGGCCCATCCAGGAACTGGTAGGATGAAAGGATTGGCAAGGGGTGTGGTCTGGTGGCCAAGCATTGACGCAGAGGTGAAACAGCTGGTCAGGAAATGTGAAATATGCCAAATGAACCGCCCAAACCCTCCTTCAGCGCCATTACACCCATGGGAGTGGCAAAAAAACCATGGTCGAGAGTACACGTGGACTATGCAGGACCGTTTGTAGGGTCGATGTTCCTAGTAGTAGTGGATGCGCGTTCAAAGTGGATGGACGTTTACAACACAGGGTAGGCATCTACAGGCTCGGTGACGGTAGGTAAACTGCGACAAGCTTTTGTTCAACACGGACTCCCAGACGCAGTAGTCTCGAATAACGGGCCGTGTTTTACCAGCAGAGTGTTTTCAGAGGTCATGAGGCAGAATGGCATCCAACATATCAAGGTTGCACCATATCACCCAGCGTCCAATGGTCTGGCAGAACGTGCCGTCCAGACATTCAAGACTGGAGTGAAGAAAATGATAGTGGGTACTTTGGAAGATCGGATTAGTCGTTTTTTGTTTGCATACCGAACAACACCACACAACACTACTGGAGTATCTCCAGCCGAACTCTTGACGGGACGGAGACTCAAGACTTGCCTGGACTTGGTCAGGCCAGGGTTAGAGGAACGGGTGGTAGACAGGCAGGCCAGGCAAAAGGATGGCCATGATAGAACGGCGCGGAACAGAGTTTTACAAGCGGGAGACACCATTTATGCTCGGAATCGTAACAAGGGAGCCACCTGGAGTCCTGCCAAAATAGTGGAGGCGACTGGGCCATTGTCATTTAGATGTCAATTGGCAGACCAAAGGATAGTACGTAAGCACCAGGATCAAGTTCGGCACAGAGAACCACCAAATGCTGAGCAAACACAGGAGGTCAAGGTAGGAACCCGTGAGCAAGGAACTAGGTCAGAGAAACAGGATGTAGAAGCACCACCACCTCCAGATTCCGATAAACAACCACAACCGGAAACCATTTAACCAGATGATCAACCAACCGGAACAACAGCTGTGGGTGAGAACAAAATGCATCAGCTAGAAGTGAGCGTGTCCCAAAGGGTCTTGAAGTTTAGCTCCCCATTTCTAGAGATCACGCTATGCCCAGTTGCAATCTCACAACTAGTAAACTTTTTTATCCTACTGGCTAATTAATTCTTCGACATTAAATAGTCATGACGTGTTCAACATATGTAATGTCATCAAGAGTGACGTTAGATCCCACAAGTGATGTCATTCATGCCACAAACTGTTCTAAAACAATGAACGGGCAAACGGCACAAAACGTCGCTCGCTACCAGTGACAGTTTAGCGTTGCGTATCTAAACGTAGCACAACTAACCCAGACCGATATAAATAAACTACATAGGCTATTTATACTTTGTACACGTGGTAATTAGAGGTCGATTGGCAGCCCGTACGTACAGAACCAAGCAGAATGCCTGTAGAGTACAGTACTATAGTAATTTGCGTTCAATTACAGTGGCGTAGGAAGCTATTAAAAAGTGGTGCGGCCTAATGCGCGTTAGAAGGTGTGGTCACTTAGCGTGCGCTACCATACGGAGGTGTGGTCCTAGTTGTACACACATGCAGCCTCTGGTCGCACCGACCCGCAGCTCCTAAGGCCCTGCAGCCCTACTTATCACTTATCCAGTTGACCCTTTCACTGTAGTCCAAAGAAACCGCGCCTACTAAAACTGAAGTGAGTGCGCATGCGTTGCCGCTCGACATCTACACGTGTCCGGGTTGTCCACGTGGATATAACGGTGATCACGTGCATATAACGGACGTGCCTGTGCGCTGTACAACGAGCAATCTAGCGCACGTTAAGTTTGCTCGCATTTTATACTGAAATATATTACTTATTTAATCGGCACAACTAGCAACGGAAGTTACAGGCAATGAGCAGCTGGCGGAAAGCCACTTTTTCAAAAGTGCGGCGGCCATGGCCGCCCCAGCCGCTACGCTTCCTACGCCACTGAATTATCCGATTCAGGCAATCAATTATCCAAGGTTCTGTCATAGCAGTACCAAGTCTAGTAATTCTTTCAGTCCCATATGAGTCGAAACAGCGCGCAGTTCTTTCAAAACGTCTTTCTAGAATGCTCACTCACTTTTCAGCTGATCACTAGATGATTGATGAAACCGAGGTGAGAAGGTGGTGTAAAATTTGAGCTCACATCACACACGCTAATTAGACAAATACGCCTATCTAACTTCAACAATTATACAATTTACAGATACTAGAAGATTATTGCTTAGAGACAGCTGATGAATGATATTTCAGCAGCTGCCCAACTGCAGACTATCTAAAATATATATAGTATGTAAGTTATGTATTTCTTCATGCACAACCGTAATTAGCTAAGCAACGGATAATTGAATGCTCAATTTGGATAATTGATTGCTTAAATCAATCGAATATTTTGGCTTTGGATAATTAAACGCAAAATACTATAGCTAATTGCCGAGCATAGCGAGGCTTCTAATCCGGGTCGTACAGCAGAAACGGGCGTGGTCCTATATGGCTCTCCATCGAGCTTTTGGTGTGTGTGTGTGTGTGTGTGTGTGTGTGTGTGTGTGTGTGTGTGTGTGTGTGTGTGCGTGCGTGTGTAAACACAAATCTCAAATTTCTCCTCCCCACGACCATGTTTCATGATAGAACCTACATTAAAAAATCGTTTCCGTGTCCGACAACACATGAGTCTAAGAACGATTCGTTTAAGTGAGCAAACGACGACGAAAACGCTTAATGAACTTCCGTCGCCCCATCCTTTTGTATTGTATCTAGGGACTGTGCGTACGTGACAACTAAGAAACACCTTCATGAGTTGAATGCCACCTACAGTCAACTATTCACACGTCCCGTACTGCAATCAATCCTTTACTACACTTTGCTGCATCTAACACTGTTGATAGTCAATGTTTGCCGATATCAATTTCTATGTCAGTAAATACCATCTCACTGTGGTTACAGCGGAACTGAGTGCATACCTAGACTGTACATTTCAATTGTCTTGATCACGATCGCAAAACGACGACTATCTATATCAGGCCTAGATACGTAATCTAAACTACTAGGAAGTTTGCATGTTTACTTCCACGACAGCTAGGGTTTCAACAAATACGTATTGTCTAGCTAGGACTCGGCGTTTCAGTAGACGGTCTGAAAACTCCGTTGGACGTGTTACTCACGAAAGCGAGGCGCCTACGGGTACCGTACAACTAGGTAAGTCGAGGCACTCGAGTTACAGAAATACCACTGTAGGTTCGACGACCGACTCATCGAATGTGGGTGGATCGATAGACGGATGTGGACGGTGGTTCTATATGCTAGACTGTCACAGAGAGCGAATTCTTGCAGCTATACATGTACTAGAGTAATGCGTAGACCCTGCTAAAAGAAAAAATCACTTTTTAGAATGTTGGCTTTTGGTATTTCGTAGCTAGTTTTGCGCAGCCAGCTCCTCCCCCTTTACTCTCCGCCAACGAAAGTCGAAAAGGGGAGGGGCTGGTTGCTCGAGACTATTGCGTAGCAAATTATGCGTAAAGCCTAGATCACAATATTGACGCTGACGTCAACGTCGTCCTGTTCACACTATCTTGAGACGCCACTACTAAAAAAGGTTGGTCTCGAGTCTCGAGTCAGATCGCGCACGCGTGTCTAATCATGGACAACGATTCCAATGATGATCTTCACTTGCTGCTTCTCTTGCGGCGTCAATCAACATTTTAGATCCGGGATGCTTACAGCTCTGCTGATTCGCTAAAACATGCCCACGTGGTTACATTTGACGCTAACCACGGTTTTTGACGCTGGAATAGCTTTGCTCTATTCCGGCGTCATGACGCCGCATTGACGTCGACGTCGGCGTCAATATTGTTTGTAGCCTCGGCTTCCCAGGCCGTTGTGCCGCCAAACGGCTCTTGGAGTAGTCTCGCGGAGCCAGACCATCTCCGCTTACATCCTTCCGGCTTGTTGATGCAAATATTTCGAAGCTATTTTTTGGAATAGCAGCAACTAGTAATTAATTGAGTTGTTTTTAGACAAACACGGCTGCTTCATTGTCTCGCGGACTCAACCCAAAGCTAGAAGACATAGTAATTTCATGACTTGAGAGAGTATTCACACAGGTGTCATAGGGAATTTGACATCTCCTGTTTGTTGCATCCCCGAGCCGTATTCACTAGGGAATTTGGTATCCCCGAGCCATATTCTCTGAGGGTCTGAGGCACCCTCTTGGCATCACTTGGGGAATTTGGTATCCTCTATCCATCATGTAGGTAAATGATCAGTCGGCCGACGAACTACCGGTGCACTTCCAAGAAGTAATTGTGCGATGATGCGAGACGATCATGTGCCACTATGCTGCAGAGTTCACAAACTTTCGGTGATGTCATTGTTTTTAGTACGAAACACCGACTAGCCCATGCCATGCACAAGTTCTCGTACAAGATAAATCCAGTGCCGGCTAGCTGTGTCACGTCTGGATTGTCCCTCATCATTTTCAATTAGTTCTACCATTCTAAGAAGTGTTGCAGAAACTGAGAAAAGCATGTTACACGGTCTGAATTGTAGTAAGTCTAGGTGGAAGAAGTGACGTCTGCCGGCTGTGCGTAGGCTGTATGTTGATCTTTGCGTCATCATTTAGGTTAAATCGTGTCTGGTATTAGGATGACATCACCATGTTGCACTGTCACATGACCCTATACCGTCGCCTCGCTGTGACTCGTTGGAAGTTCACGGTCAGCCGACTGATCGTTTAGCTACATGATGCATTACGACCTAATGCACATATGTAGATAGCCATGCATAGCCCTGGACGGCTAATCAATTGTAGCTATGAACACACGATGGAGTCAACTCAGTTCGTCTCTTTGTCGTCAACTCGCAGTAATATATAAGACTGTAGTAATGGGTCAAAGCAACAAAAACGGTGAAGATGAATGTGGTTCCATTTGCTAAAACATTGAATTGCCGTATGTTCAACAGCAGAGGGGAGGCGTTGACTGTGGTGTGTTTGCTATTGCAATTGCTGTACATTTAGCTCTAGGAGATGATGTAGCAAGCCTGAAATTCGACCAACCACGAATGAGGGAGCATCTGTACAAATGCTTACATCAGAAGAAAATAACAGGTTTTCCGCAATGCCCCAAAACAACTGCTAGACGCACTCCTAGACTTCGCCGTACCTACATAGAAATTTGCCATAACTGTTTGATGCCAGAAGAATACGATGATACCGTGCGGTGTCAAAATTGTGAGGACTGGTTTCACGTTGGTTGTCTTCAACATGATCTACCACAACAAAGTGACAAATGGCGCTGTGACAACTGTTTGTAAGAACGCTGTACCTACAGTAGACGATACAGAGTCACTTTCTTTAACGAAGTTAACTAAAATAGATGTTTTCAGTCGCAAATTTAATTAGACAACAAACATGCAATTTGTATCATGTCAATTTGTTAGAAATTTATCACAAAAACGCGGACTGTAAAATAGAGTTTAGAATATCACATTTTTAGATTTTCGAAATTCTCATAATAAGTACGGCGCAGGAATGTCAAATTCTCTAAAAAATACGGCTCGAGAGATGCCAAATTTTCTAGGAAATACGGCTTGGGGGATGCCGAATTCCCTAGGAAATACTGTTCGGGGGGATGCCAAATTCCCTAGGAAATACTGCTCGGAAGATGCCAAATTCCCTAGGAAATATGGCTCGGGGATGCCAAATTCCCTAGGAAATATGGCTCGGGAATGCCAAATTCCCTAGGAAATATGGCTCGGAGATGCCAAATTCCTTAGGAAATACTGCTGGGGATGCCAAATTTCCTAGAAAATATGGCTCGGGGATGCCAAATTCCCTGGGAAATACGGCGTGGGATGTCAAATTCTCTATAAAATACCGCTCGGGCATGCCAAATTCTCTAGGAAATGCGACTCGGGGGATGCCAAATTTCCTGGGATTCCAAATTCCCTAGGATATACGGTTCGGGGATGCAAAATGTCCCGAAGGGATACCAAATTCCCTAGTGAATATGGCTCGGGGATACCAAATTCCCGGGGATGCCAAATTCCCTATGACACCGGGCTTACAGTCATGATTGTAGTCAAGGTGTACACTGTAAGTGACAATTGACTGACAGACAGCTGAAATAGCTATCACCTACTGCTGATGAAATAGCAGTTAATAACTATGGAGTAATGATCTCTAGGATTCTCTAGGTAGGGAAGCAAATTCTTGTTTAGTTAGTTGATGTGGCGTAATTCCGATTATAGACTTTCTCTGGAGGGATTGCTTGTAACAGACTTGCGGGTGTATACACAGCAATTAGGGTTGTGGCACAAGTGTACATACTAGCAAGCTATCTAGGGTTGGTTTCAATTAAAAGGCGATTATTTCCAAAAGATAATAATTAGCACATGATGAACATGGAGAGAGTTTCTGTTGAATTGATCGAGCGCCTTGTTCTTGTTGATTAATTAATAGTTACACTTATGGTCAGAGCCACCATTTTCTTCAGCAACAATACCTGTACTGTATCCAGGAGATGGTTATCTGAGTGCTGAGTTATACAGTTCAATTATCACTGTTGTATACTTATTGTGTTGAGTAATTTGCGCTAAACAAGCTAATATGCTTAGCGCTTATGGCAAGTGCAGGTGAACTGTGCTATGCTTGATTAAATAAGTTAAACCTGTGGCGCAATTCTAATCGCTTTGGCGCAAGTTCAGGTGCACTCTTTCTATACCGGCAAGTGTGTTACAAACCCAAGGCTTGAAGCTCTCTACTAGCGCAAGTGTGTACAATCAACAAATTGCCACATCAGAGAAACAAAAAGAATTCGCTTTCCTAAAGAATCCTAGATCATTACTGTTAACCCCTATTTATCAGCCTGTTACTTGACATTGTCACATAGAGTGTACACCTTGAAGGAGACAGTGCCAACAATCAAATAGATTTATCACGTCTAGGTGCTGTCACTGAAGACCAGATATGGAAAGTGCAACTGTCATTCGGTTTTGTCTTTTTGATTTTCTTTTATGTAGCAAATCAATTTTCAAGTTTGTAATTTTTAATTTTTGAATAAAATTGGTCCAAAAATTAAAATGCACGATGTACTTTTCAATTTTTAACCAAACTAAAAATAGAAAAATGGAATGGCCGGTAAGTGCACTGACCCATACGCATATGATTTGCAAGTTACGTCACCGAATCTATTAATTAGGCTGTGTCTGCTAGAAGGAGCCATCGCTAATGAATACAGCCAAAACGTGCTTGGATGGAGTCGGACCAGCGTGAAACCTAGGGAAAGTATAGTTCTGGTACATTCAGACACGTCCGAAGTTGCTGATTGTCTAGGAAACATGCACGTGTGTATCTGCTGCTAGTCTCTAGTACGATACGTTTTATTTCTCTCGCTTTGCCAAAATTCATGCTACACAGCTAGACTAGTACACACAAACACTGTATTACGGTACGTTCAAGTGCTGGTTACACAGACTAACGCGGACTAAGCGCAGCTGTACTGTACGTCTCATAGCTACGTGTAAATAGCGTACACACACACACACACACACACACACACACACACACACACACACACACACACACACACACACACACACACACACACACACACACACACACACACACACACACACACACACACACACACACACACACACAGTAGCACACACTAGCACAATAGTAATTTACGAGTACCTTCCAGAAAAACGTCCCTACAACTCTCTGACGACGTTAGCTCGACAATTTAGACGTTGAGAATGTGATTGAATTCAACGAGAGTCAGACAGTGTATACGTAGGTGCCTACTAATCAACGCATACCACTCCGGATTCGTGTCCGGCCTTGGCTGCTAGTACTAGTGTTGTGCGGACTCAACCCAAAGTCACAAGACAATTTATTGTATGTATGTCAAAATATAGTGTGCGTGTAAGGCCATTTCTTCTTTGCTATCAACCTAAGGCCGGACGACACTAGTCTCGCGTAGCCAAACCACATCCGCATATCTCGCCGGAAAGATGTGGCGGAGATGGTCTGTCTACGCGAGACTAGGACTACACCTAAAAAATTAGCTACTTAGTAGGCCTCTTGCGCAAGCCCTCCTAGCACGCGCATGAAGGAAGCGGTGTCCGCACGCGAAAGACATTTAATTTAAGCCAGAATTCACCGCAGTTGTAAGTGGTATCGATTCCAATAATAGTTAATTCTGCAGGATTTGTACAGCATTTGACTAGATCTCTCATTTGCCTGTCATTGGCCAAGAAACACATTGGATACGAAGCGCCTTGTACATAACTTAGAAGGCTTGTCGGACATTTCGTCCTCTTTGCATTGTTTGATTACAGCAAAGAACTCGTCCTTTTCTACAGCGTTATGCACCTTCTTTTGCCTACTGTGATTCCACACTTGTTCGACATTTCTTGGCAGCGAAGTAGTCTTTGCACGTAGACTTTATACGGATGCCTTGACAATTCTGCTTTTCCTGCTTCTGTACGAATGGCCTCTGCGGTACTCGGATGTGTTCGTAAGTGTGGATGTGCATCTTTTCTTCGGTTGCCGTGTGGAGCACAACCCACGGAGTGTTTGTTACTATAAAAAGGTACTGTAAATAGATGAACTTCTTTTTTTGGCTTTTGCTGGTTTCTATCTCTGCAGTACGCCGTTTGAAATCTCCGTAATTGGAGTGAACGTATGATACCAGAGAAGCTTACCTGCACAAACGTTGTGCAAAGACAGAAGCAGAAGACATATCGCGGAGAGTAGCATAACATGCTTCATCAGTCGCCCACAACATACGGAAGTTCCCTTTACAAGATATTTTTGCAGGACAACTACTAAATCCCAGATAATTAATTAACTTAGGGTGCTATAGGTTTGGGGTAAATCATTGATAGCAATACGTTGCGTATTCATAGTAACACTCACTTATAAGTGCGTGTGGTCAAGTCGGTTTTTTTTATTCCTCTTAACTAAGTGAGCTTGGTTTAGTTATAGCTAAAACCACTAGCATTTACCTAAACTATAGCTAGCTAGTCTAGACAAAGAATAGACAGTAACAGTAAGCTGCTTGCCTTCTTCTAGTAGCTGTGATTCCGGTACCCTTTGAAATCGCCACAGAATTGATGAGTATATCACGCATTAACTTTGACAACACTGTGGTAAGTTACCAGTTTGAAGACTAACGTTTATACCAAGAGCATGGTTTGTTAGTTTAGACATCAGAAAGTGACTTTTCTAAATCATGCAGTAAAAGGACGGGAACTTTAGATGATCCCTGCAATTGCAATGCAATTTACACACATGGTTAATTAACTGCATGACTATCTACGTGACTATAGAAATTAACGTATACAGTACTACATGTAGTCCATACATACCTAACTGCATACAGCCATAACAAATGAGAACTCGCATTAAAAAAAATTATATAAAATCTTAATTTTTAGTAGTCACGTAATGGCTGTGATAGTGCCATCTGCACGTCTGAGAGTGAATGGGGTGATGTGTCAACTGTTGCTTCTTGCTGTCAGTTCAACCAGTAAACTTGACAGTTGATACTCAAAATCTTTTTCTTGTAAAACTTGTTTGTTTAGACTCTATTCAGCTTTAATTATCTTCTCACAAGCAGATAATCCCAAACAATACAAAGTCAATTATTATTCTTACTTCTAGCTGACCTTTTAGCTACAACATACAACACACGGAAGCACTAATAAAGGCATTTTAAATGACAAAAAGCCACAGATCGTTATCAAAAAGTTCTCTTTTATTACACTCAGATCAAAGTGCCGATTCACCATCCATACTCTCATACAATGGTTCCTCATTCTTCCTGTCTTGATCAACTGCAACAGCTTTAACCTCTACATATCCATGTGATCCATAACTGCTGCCTGCACCTGTAAGAGCAAATCTGATGTGCTTATCCACGATAACTACTAGACAAAGACTTGAGTGTCTTAGGTATTCAGTGATGTACTGTGTACAAGACAAGACTCAATCCTGCATGCACAAGTCTATAAATATTAAATATAATCCTTTTTAAACTACATGTATCTCAAAAGTGAAACATGACGCTTCAAATTACATTGCAACAATGGGTTTGTGAAAAATATAGTTATGTGCAACTGTTAATAAACTATTATTAAAACCGTCATGCATGCAGAGCCAATACTCACTCCTTGCATTCTGGCACTTGCCATGCATCCTACTACCTACTGTACAGTAGTCAAAATCTTGCAGTCGTGGCCACTAATTAGATCTATAGTGTGTTCCGTCAACAAACACTACTACATTAGTGATGACCTGTATACAAAACAATGCCATAAATGAACTAAGCCTTGATAAATAGTAAATTATATAGTTTGCAATTTCATGTCATGTCAATATTCTCACCTGTAGAAGTGTATAAGCTATTAACTGTCATTATCTCAGTGCTTGTATCCAAACATTCATTTGTTCCAGATGTTACTTTAGGATTGATAATGACGCTATCATATTTCACAGGCTCCAATGTCATCTCTTTTCTAACACATCTGTACTTATTCCTGCATCACACATAAAAGCTTAAAAGTTAATTAAATATTACACATAGTTGTAACTTAGATGTTTCACTTCAGAAAAGCAAAAAGGGCGATGATTAGCACAAGAATGATGACACTTAGTGTAACAGCAACTGCGATGATCAACACAGATGATCCTCCCTTTGATGGTAAATCTTCTGCCTTTGTCAAAACTCCTTCGGGTCAAAAACCATCAATATTACTGTAACGGAACTATGGGTAACCAAATAATAATCATCATCTTACTTAGTGGTTTACCAATTGCTGTTTCTTTCATCTAGAAATCATAATATAAAAGGCTTCTCAAAGGTATGTAGTAATCCACGTATCATCATACCCCACTTCCATTATCCAACATTGCAACCACACGAATATATATAAAGTAAGTCGAATCAGACTTAAGTGGAACATTTTTGTACTCATTGTTTTCACCAGACACTGAATCATTTCCAACGGTAAACTGCATCCCTTGTATGTTCTGTTTGTACATCATGTAACTGTATCGAGCTGTTACATACCATGCGTTGTCTGTGCCCTCTTGCTCATACGGTCCAACAGTACGTGGTACATCAGATACCAAAGGAGCATTAGATCCAGTGGTACCCTCATAAACAATAATATCAACATATCTAAAATATTGTCACGTTAAAACATTCACAAAACAATGAAAAAGTCAAAACATACTCTATTGGACCATTTTCATCATTCACAGTAGGAGGTACAAATACTACAGATGACGTTGATGATGTAACATCCCTAGCTAAAGGTTTGTCTGGTGTCTGAGGAGAAGCTGCCAGTGTGCGCACTATAATCATGTTACTAGGGAAACTTTCTGGATTGGACTTTGCGTTATTCGTTACTGTCACATGTAGTCTGTAGTCAGTATACGGTTTGAGGCTCTTCAAGGTGTATAGGTTTTCAGGACTCTCAATGTTGGGACTCTTGCTGTACAAAGCATCACCAATACTGTTGTAAACCTGCACAGTAAAGTATAAACAATCATTTGCAGTCATGAGCATGTATGCATATGCATTCGTGCGTCTACTCATCCACATACAACTTTGCTTACAGTGTAGTACTGAAAAACACCATTAAAGCTAATAGGCCTTTCCCATTGTAGAGTAATTGAGCTTGATGTCACACTTGAACTTCTCAAATTCTGAGGTGGTGTTGGTGCTAAATCAAGAAAATCCAGTAATAATAAAACCACACTAAATATTGAAAGCAAAAATTACTTATAGCAGCCGCCATAACAGTAATGGATGCTGCTGGTCCAACACCAACTGTGAAAGCTTAAAATGTGACAGTATAATTTGTTGACGGTATTAGACCACCAATCTCTTGAATACGCTCTTTCGCAAAATTCAAACGTGTTCTGTTTCCAGTCCCATCTGACAGCATGTATTCAACAATGTAATATCTAATAACTCCATTTGGTGTTTCAGGTTCACTCCACATTACAGTGACTGTATGTGGTGGATTGAAAGAATATTTCAGGGAAAGTGGTGCAGTTGCAGGAGCTACAAAACAACAACAGATACATAGTCTGAACACAGCAATATTCTGCAGACAGACAGACACTCATACATCATCATCATGATTACATCCAGCATATCAGTATTTAAGAAGTCAAAACGAAATGCACCTTTCAGCTGTATCTTGAATTTAGTTGCTCCAGTTTAGCAGGCCCATTTACAACTAAACTACAGTAATTACCAGAGCATCATTTATTTGATAAAACAATACAATATTAGACAAAAACAAACTACAAAGTTGGCAACTGCTTATAGTGAGCTGCTTGTAGACTGTGCATGCAACCAAGTCATCTACATCAATCAAGTATTTCTACTTCCAGCCCTTTTATAAAATACGAAAGCCAAAAACCTGTCATCTGCCATAAGATTTCTCTGCTCTCAGGTCAGGGTTTCAGTCTTTTTACAGCAAAATACAGCTCTAATGCTCCAGAATAACCTGGAGTACATAAATACATCTTGACGAACAAATGCACGTAGGCTCAACAAAAAACCAACCAATCTTCAAACAGATGAATCAGATTTTCTCCTTTCGTCAATTGCATGACAACACCCGATAGTAAGACGAAAAGCTTACTGGTTGTCTGCTGTTGTGTATTACGCAAGTTCGTTGTCTAGCATGTACTGTGTATTATAGCTGCTTACAAATCTTCTACAAACCATACATATACATAGTAAGTACATGCCACCCAAGCTACAAGTTTGCAGCACTACTCTTCAACAAAGGTTTCACATATAAAAGCATCTATTGCCCTCAAACTGCTTTACATCATGTGTGCCTATCACAATAGTTGGACCATACTTGTTGCCAGAAAGTTACATAATGTGGTGCTACAAGTAACTAAAACTACCACGCATTACTAGGCAATCAACCAAATGTATTTGCTGAACTTTATTACAATGAAGACAAATCTGACAATTGTGCTAAACCACTAGCAATAAATAAAACAAAGAACATACTTGTCATTACTGTAACATACTTCTGCCTGCAAAAACTAACTTGAATAAGACACATCTTCAAAGTAAATGTATACCAAGCCAAATCATAATAAAAACTTACCATCTTCTGATGTGTTGGCAACAATGGCAGTACTTCTTTGTCCTTCCAACACCTTACCATCATGAGACCGAACGTTCACTGCTGCCACCTCAACACTGTATTGTGTAAATGGAGTGAGCATTGTCAAATTGGCCAACGTGGCTGTTACATTCAGTCTCTTGTACCCATCCACATATCTCACTTGACGAACACCAATTGGTTTGTAGTAAACAAAGTAATAGCGAGGAACACCATTAGGTGGACTGGGAGGTGACCAAGACACAACACACCAGTGAGCAGAAGCATTTCCTGACAAACTCACTAAATTAGGAGAACCGGGATCTAATAAATACAGCAAAACACACAATCACAAAATAAATCCTTAAATTAGAAAAACTTTACAGCCTTCCGCAGTAGTCACAGGCACCACATTAACAGCTGCCAAACTTCCAGGTTCATAGCCATGCCTGTTGCTTGCTGTTGCTCTAAAGCTGTAATTTGTAAATGGACTGAGACCAACAACAACAAACGGTTGAGAATCAGTAGCACTGAATTCTATTTCTTCCCACAGCATGTTGCTGGTGCCATCATCCAACTGATATTCTATACGATATTCAGTTACACTTGAGTTTCCATTTTCAGGACAGTTGACTTTGACATTCACTTCAGAGTCATTATAGCTTTTGACTGACAACACGACACATCTCTGTGGAGGACCTAAAACACACCACATATAGTTAACTAAACATACAAAATGTCAACAAACACGTGCGAAAAGAACGTTACCTTCAATTATCAACTGTACTGATGCAGTACTGGACTTTGCACCAGCTTCAATAGTGTTACTAGCAACACATCTGTATGTCCCTTCATCCTTAAATTCAAGTGATGTTAGTTCCAGAGTAGATCCTTTTGCACTTTTGCCTCCTCTCCATTCATAATCTGGAGAGGGATTACCACCAGCAGAACAGTTTAAAGTGATACTCTGTCCTTTCACTCCTACTGGATTGGATGGTCTAATTTTAACAATTTCAGGAGCATCTAACAACACTTCACTCGTAACAATGCACCATGAAATGGTACCAAACCAACTCACATTTGACATCAACTGATGTAGCTGATAATATATCACTAGCACCATACTTGTTAAAAGCACTGCACTTGATTAATCCTATATCTGAACGCTTCACAGGTGCAAAAATCAATTTCCCAGTAAATCTGCCCAAACCATCATGATTCGTTGAAGTTGTTACTCGAGAGTCTAATGCAATAGCTGAATCAATTCCATTCTCTTTCCTGTACCATCCAAATGTAATGTCTCCACTCAGACCAGAATACTGTGAAGCTGTGCAACTCAACTCTTGCACGGACGACTCATCAAAAGAAACTCCTGGTGACTGCCCAGCTGTTGGTACACCTGCAATCATATCGTAAGCTTAACATAATAAAACAGTAACAGATACTAGTATTACACAACAAGTTCAACTGTGTATTAACACTAGATAATGATAGCATAGATCATACATGTAAATGCCACCCTGTCCAAATAGCATGTAGTTTTTATCTGGTCATTGCGACGTAGTGTTACAACCTAAAAACCGCATTATTCAGTTTCATGACGCAAAAATCAAATTTTTTTATCACCACTGTGTTTTCATACATATTTCTGCCTCGGGTAATAAAAACAAAGTAGGGATAGCTGTGTACTGTACTAGTAAGCTAGTGCTTGAAAAAATAGAGGTTGAGACGTTCGCAAACAAGTACTCATACTTTACATCTGAAACCAATCTTCCACAATTAAATCCCTACTTCACTCATCTTTGCTTTGAAGGTGGCTGTTTGGATAGGAGTGAAGTAGGAAATTAATTGTGGAAGATTGGTTTCACATGTAAAGTATGCCTACTTGTTTGCAAAAGTTTCGACCCCATTTCTTCGAGCACTAGCTTAACGTACGCAGTCATCCCTACTTTGTCTTTCATTTATTACATAAATCTTTTTGTAGTCTTTTGGCTTTCCTTGTGCTGCTTGATGTTGGTCCAAAGTAACTGCATTATAGTGGTACCTTGATATCACAAAATTCCAAGAGACCCAACTGCTCCTTTTGCTATGTCAAGGCCTCGTATTATGTGCATCTGGGACTCATTGCTCAAATTCAACAAATGCAAGGCTAAACAATCTTACATAGTTCTTCCATCTAATTGTCTCTGGCTACAAAAAGCTGATCTAATCGTGGCAAGCATTGATTGAGAATTCTGTATGTAGCAGCCACATCTTTCTGTGTGCTCTTCATTATAAGCAAGTTTGTTACACTGAAAGTCTTACGATGATGAAATGTATACAATTAAAGACATGATATCATGCCTAACTTTGCAATATTGAGAATTTGTTGCTGTAATTAACAAACCTACATCTTTACCTCCATAACACACCAAGCACACAAATCCCACTGTCCTTACATGGTGGTTCTTTGCTGTCACACTTCTCAGTTGGCAACCCCACACAGTCCTTTCCATTGTGTTGCTTAAGGCGTGCTCGTGTACGAGTACGAGTACCAAAACTACATGCTGATGTACAATCTGACCATGAGCTCCATTCACAGTTTACTAGAAACAACAAAACAATTACTATACAACACTAAACACAACTATGTTTCTGTATTTATACCATTGACGTTCAGTGTAAATGACTTTGACACGACAGAGCCATTAGCTGCAGTATATTGACATGTATACAGGCCCTTAAAAGAGACAATAGCTGACTTGATGTAGAGCCGCTGTACACCATTCTCATACACCTGATATACACTCTGTGCACTTGGAGGTGGTACATCAATAGTCATGTTGTGTTTCCATTGCAAGAGAGCATTAAAGTTGGTCTCATCAGGACTGACACCACAATCAATAGGATTAGAGTAATCTTGATTCTCATCAACTGCCACACTTTTTCCCTCAATATGCTTAATATTGTCTAGAATAGCAATCTCCAATTCTACAACAAAAAGACATTTTACTCTCATTCAACACCTACCTACACCACAACATCATCTAACCATAGTTGAAAGCCACCTCGCATACTTGAAAAAAATGACTTCCCACCTTTCTCTGTAAATTAATGTATCTTCCCCAAACTGGTGGACTGCAAGAAACATTTCTCCAAATCAGAGAGGTCGCATCTGGAGCCTTACCACACTCATGGTTGTCATTCCCGTTGTTTGTTAAACTGTTACCAACATAAACATAGACACTTGTAAGTTTACCAGAATACAGAACAGCTTGAACACTTGAAACAAAATATTCTTTCTTCACGTCAACACGAAGCCAAGGATAAGAAGATTTATTTGTAGCAGCACATAATGCAAAATCATGGTTTGATTTGCCATCTATTGCTAATTCAGCAAATAAGCCAGGTGATGAAGCAGTTTTGCCGAAGACTGAACTCATAGTCACTGTTGCTCCTAAACTGACAGCTAGATTGGTTGCCATACCTACATCACATAAACATTGAACACAAAGCAACAAGTGTGACTTCCACCATAACAGTAATCATACAAGATGTGATTATGCAGATCTCAGTTGATGGTCCTGTACACATCTGACCACTCATTGTAGCTGCTTGACTAATCCGCCGAGTTCTGCTGCCATTTCCACATTCAACACTACATGAACTCCAACTACCCCAACTGCAATCCACTGGAAACACAACACAAGACAGTCAATACAATATTATTCATTCAACAAATTTACAACTCTCTTCGTAGATGATGCCGTAATCATTACTTCAACAATAAATAAATGGTTACTTTACATAGTAAATGTAGGTTAACATCAAGAGTAGAAGATTACAGACGCTAGCAAAGCTCTGTATTGTTCATGTAGCCGGTGAACTATGTATTAATACAAATGACTGTGAGAGTAGCATTGTTCGGTTAGCATTGTATAGCTGGTAGCTTTCTCGGTATGAGTAAGCGCAGTAATCGTTCAACCCAACGAGCATCGCCCCTCACCCCTCACTCTTCCTCTGTCTCTGGAAGAAATTGCTTCGCTTTTGGACATATCAATTTGCTTGCTCCTAGAGCAACACCATCTTGTCTCCACTAATTCCAGACGGGGATGGATTAAGCAACTGTCCGCTGTTTTTCCTACTGACAGAGCTACTACAACTAGAGCCAGCAGCAGCTTTATCCATGGAGGTGGCGAAGGAAACGCCTACCATGGCCATACAAATTGACAGCATATCGCTAGAGACAGTGATCCAGTCAGCAGTACAAGCTTTGGTATCTGCATGTCTGAAGCTATTAGTCCTAGTCTCAGTCTTTCGCAGGGGTGGTGGAGCGAGTCGCAAGTTGCAAGTTAGGGGGCATAAAAAGACATCGGAGTACATGGAGTAGGGTGAGCTTTCAGTAAGCATTTCCTGTTGAGAAGTGCTTTCCAATGACAAATTGAGAGTAATTTCCCCCTCTTCCCCCAGCTCCGCCCCACTGGTTCAAGATCCAGGTCAGGCTCTTCCTGCCACACCACAGGAGAGGACCGTACCCGAACGCGGAGTCGCAGTTGTGGGAACCAGAATGACAGCAGCCACAGCTCTCGCTCATCATCAAGGTCCCGATCACCACACAAACGACGATCTAGATCGACCAGTCCCCGTTCCTGCACAAGATCAAAATCATATTGTCCTAGCCCTTACACATCTCTTCGCCACGCATAGACGGAAATTGGATCTAGTGATCAACCGGCATCCTGGATGCTATCTAGGAGGACAAAGAGGAAGATATTAGTAGGTGAATACGTTGAATTGTACACCATACTTACTGAAGTAACAACTAACAAAGGTGGTGTCCCCATGGCAACAAAAGTCTCGATCTCCAGCTTAAAGCGCAGACATGTCCGCAACATCAGTTCGTGGTTTCAGGCTTGGTCTGCGCACATGGCTACTGTACTACTAGCAAACTTGGCTCGAGGTTACAAACTTAATCGGCTACCAGTCTATAGTCGCTCAAGCTAGTTCGGAATACCAAACCTCAGCCTGGCTGAAATATGATAAACCATTTCGTTATTTTGCCGTGCAAGATTGGACATGATCAACCACCACCTGTGAGCTCAGTGCTTCACAGGTCGCGCAGCAACCTCTATCACCTGCTGTACATGTGGCAAACCAGGTCTCATAGCAACAGACTGTACACACACCGACCAGTCCTTTCATCTCTCCAGGCCAGCAACTGCATCTTCACTAACATCTCCAACCCCCTTTGGGCAAACCCAAACTCTGCCGAGACTCTTCAACGCTGGTCGCTGCAAGAACCAAGTGTCACCAAGCCTGTGCAAATACCGACACAAATGTTTTATCTGCCACGGCGATCACCCAGAGGCCACGCGTTCCCTCAAGGGCACTAATAAACAAGCATAAACCAAACACTCCACTTCAGCCTGAGGTTTTTGCAGTGTCCCTACACAATGACCCTGATCGCATGTTCGTTGAATCACTGCTTTGGTCGCTATGTCATGGTTTCAATCTTGGCTACACTGGTGCACGATAAGCCTGGTTCACAGTACGATGCTACCACGATCGTCTTGCGAGCGTCCTAAACACTGAAGATGAGCGAGCGTCAGCATCACATTGTGAACATGTCAGCGTCTGTGATGCTCGCCTAGTGTCCATAGACAATGCTGGAATAGAGAAAAGTTCTAATTGAGCGTCCTATCCGGAAGTAAACCAGCGTCCGATGACAGCACATGCTCATTTTCAACCAATCGAAAATCAGTCAGAGCAACTGGCCGTATCTGCGATATTCTATTCGTTCAAATGGCATCGATAAAAGTTTTTCATTGAGTGTGTGTGTGTGGTTTCCCTGCCTTTGGCAAGTCCAGTCAAAAAACTACAAGGACCTAAAAATGAAAGGAAACGCTTGAGACTACGGGGCTGCAGCAACAAAGCAAAACGTCATCGTCCATGTCTTGTCGCGAGTGTAAACACGTGGTTACTTTGCAGCACAAGACCACTGTTGCAGTGTGTTCAGCAAGGGCTCGATTTAGAATGCAAACGCGGCCACATGGCTGGCCCTTACAAGACACCCTTTGTCAACTCTCCAGTGCTCTGGCATAAGTGTTGTTCCAAAGAAAAACAATAGCTGGACACTAATTACACACCTCTCCGCTCCTCGCCAACTTAGCGACGGCATTGACCCGGAGGTGAACTGAACTGATGCTGTCCAAGCTTTGAATATTTTATCCTCATTGTTATAATTGTGTTTCTTTTGACAGACTCAACAAGTGCCTGTTGAAACATTAAGAGTACAATAGACGAGTTTTATCAATACTAGTAGGTGCCAAAGTTGATAGCGAACCGTTCAGAGCTCTAGCGCCAGTAGACAATAATGCTTAGATAGTTTACTGCGATTGCAAACATATTATTATTAAATAATGATTAACATCACTCGTAATACACTACTGTCTTGTAAGCAACATGCCCGCTAGTTTCGATACCGCATAGACATGAGACAGCGTGGGCTTCAATGGGGCAACGTGCCAGGTCGTGAGGGATTTGTGAACAACGGGGTTAACCAGAGTGGTCAGCTCACACGTTGAGCTCCAACAAGTGGAGTGAACCCAAGAGGTCACTCATGGTGACGTTGGAGGATCAACGCCCATTGGAACAACCATGTACTCAAGCTCAAGAGGTCAGTCAAGCTGACGTTGGAGACTGTCCAACCTCACTTGAGCCCAAGAGGTCAGTGGAGTCGACGTTAGAGGCTCAACACACCATCACAGAACCCATTCCGTTTAATGATGTACATGAGGCCACTGGCTTGTGCCAAAGATGTTAGCCGCTTTGACGTTGCAACCTGAGTGGAGGTACTCGTAATGTTGGGCCAAGACTGGCTTGAACAAGGCCCCTTCCCCAAATGGCACGCTACCCCAAAGAGAGCCAGAAGACTGCGTGTCTACCAGAGCACTGGAATACAGCCTGGAACCATCAAATCCAACAGGTATGAGCATTAACCGTCTCTATTGTGAGTAAATGTGAAAGAAAAACATGTCAGTCAGCAAACCACGGTGAAAAGTTGGTAGAAATGTGGAGCTTTAACGAGCGTGTTTGCCACAGAAGAAAGAGCCTTGCCATTCGGTTAGATGTATCATTGGTAGCAGTCTGAAGACCAACAACCGAGAGTTTTGATCAGCCAATCTGGCCGGACCGGCGGGTGCAGTTGTTGCTGCTCCGATCCAGAAGCTGTGACCTGCATAGTGGTCTTCGTTGTACCCCAATTTGTGTAGCAAAGACCGAAGCATAGAGGTAAGACGCAGAGGGAGTGAGAAAGGACCCGTCTGCGTGTGCAAATAGCGGTAGATCCGATGCTCTCGGACAGGCTAGGTAGTTTTTCAACGCCTTTACCGTACAAACTGAATGAAATGTCCGTCCAAGAAATAAGTCAACGCCTAAGTGGAATGGTCCGTTTTAGAAGCCTTGATGTGCAGCCGATACCCGTTGCTGTCGGTTGTGAGATCAGAGCGTGAATTCTGAGCACCGAAGAAAAGTCAAAGAAGGCCGTGGTAAATGCGGCCCAGTACATCTGATGGTCGTTGGTTGATTGGTCAAGACATTCTCACAGCACCAATTTCACTTGACCCATGATCTTGGTAGTAATTGGAAGAAGAGGTTTTGGAGGTAACTAAAGTACGCAGCGTCAGATGCCTCGGAGGACGAGGGAAAGGCGAATAGAAGTTGCTATGGGGTCTAGCATGCCTGCGAGTTGATGATGTTGTTTGATGCCAGCCAGATATACCTTCAGCGTCTGGTACCGCACCTCCAAAGCTGATGACACGACAAACTAGACGAAAGATGACTCTGAGGCTGGAAATGATGACCACTTCCTGTCTGCAGAACTCCGTATACTGTGACACGCCTGTGTTACAGGTTTGTCGTGATGAGGCGGCGATGCTTTCGTTTAGAAGAATGTGGCTGTTGATCAGGGAGACCAATGGTGAGAGCTCCCGCAGGCAGTGCAGTTGGCCGTGGTGCTGCCCGAGGTGCCAATGCATGGAACTTGGGCATCTGTGTGCGAGACAATGCATCAACAATTACGTTATAAACGCCCAGAATATGTCTAATGACAATATAGTTAATGTTTGCCACCATAAAAACAAGCATCGAACGAGTGCATTAGACTGGGCCAGCGAGATGAGCCTTGTTGCCATAAGTCGACTACGCTCTGGTTGTCACAGTGAAATAAAATTCATTCGCCAGACCAATGCTTACCCCACGTCAAACAGGCAACGACGACAGCAAACAATTCTTGCCATAGACTTCCCTGATTCAAGCATCTGACGCAACTGCCAGTCATCCCGGATCCAGGCACAACTGTAGTAGCGCCAAAACCGTGTGAACTGGATGTATCTATGTAGAGCTCCATGTCTGCGACGGCAGAGAGATGGACATCCAGCATCATTGCAACCCCATTCCAGGACTATAAGAAGCGATACCACCATGGAAATCCTTCCTAGTTTTGCTGTCAATGTAGACATGGTGATGACTCAATCGGACGGACGATGTCAAGTCGATGAATCGTAGTAGAAAAATTTGGCCAGCCGGAAAGACCATGCAAAACCAAGCTTACCAATGATGGATTGTAAGTCGCACTTGGTCGCCTTATGGTGTGACAGACATTAGGGAATTTCATCCATTAGATCCCTCAGTTTTCAGTTCAATGCCTAAGGAAAGCTATGGTTGTAATCGGGCCTGTTTCTTTGCTCGGCTCCATCAGTACGTCCAGCTGATGGGCTTTGTCCTTCACCCGTGTCATGGATGCATGGCAAGTGGAGTTGTCAGGTTCAACAAAGAAGAAATCATCGAGGTAGTGTAGAACACGATTAATGTGGCAATCTTTTACTAGGATCCATTCAAACGCGTCTGCTACTTGATTAAATAGTTCTGGTGATGAGCATATACCGAAGAGCAAGCGCTTGTCGAAGTAGTATTGGCCGTCCCAATAAACTCTCAGTAGGTCCCAATCCTCTCGGCGGACAGGGCACAAACGAAAGGCATGTTTCCAGTCCATGCTTCACCATCCAGAAACCCTGACCGGTCTGTTACACGAAGACAATGGTATTATCAATTTTCTTGTACCGCAAGTGGTACTCCTCAGGGTCAATGTCGTCGTTAATACTAAGTCCACGAAGAGCGAAGAGGTGCATAATTAGTCTCCAGCTACCGTTTTCTTTGGAACAACACCTGCGACACAGCACTGGAGAGTTGGCAGAGGGGGTTCGTTGTAAGGGCCAGCCATGTGACCGTGTTCACATTCTAAATCGAGCCCAGCCCTTGCTAAACAATGACCTTAATTGTGCTCCAGTGTGGACTTTAGGTAGGAAGACAAACGAACCTAACGTGCACCAGTGTAGCCAAGATTGAAAACGTGACACAGCGACCACAGCAGTGATTCAACAAACATATGATCAGGGTGATTGCGTAGTGACATTGCAAAAACCTCAGGCTGCAGTGGAATGTCTAGTTTATGATTGTTTATTGATGCCCTTGCGGGAACACATGGCCTCAGGGTGATCGCCATGGCAGATGAAACATTCGTGTCGGTATTTGCACAGGCTAGGAGCAGCTCGGTAGCGGCATTGAAGAGACGGCAGATTTTGGGTTTGCAAAAGGATTTAGAGATGTTACTGGAAGATGCGTTTGCTCACCTGGGGACGAAAGGACTGGTCAGTGTGTGCACAGTCTGTTGCCATGTGACCTGGTTGGCCGCATGTATGGCAGATGATCGAGATTGCTGCGTGACCTGTGAAGCACTGAGCCCACAAATGATGGTTGATCGTGTCCCATCTTATGCCAGTGGTCCTGCTGGCAAAATAATGAAAAGCTCTATCGTATTTCAGCCAGGTTGAGGTTCGATATTCCGACCTAGCTTGAGCGACTATAGACTGGTGGCCGATAAGTTCGTAACCTCACACCAAATCCGCTAGTAAGACTGTAGCCACGTATGCAGACCAAGCCTGAAGCAACGAGCTGATGTCACAGACACGTCTGCGTGTTGGACCGGACACCGAGGCTTTCGTTGCCACGGTGACCCCACCCGTGTTAGTCGTTACTTCAGTAAGTATGGTGTCAAAGCCAACATATTCACCTGCTAGTATCTTCCTGTTTGTCCTCCTAGATAGCCTCCAGGATGCCGGTTGATCGTTAGATCCAACTTCCGTCCATGCATGGCTTAGAGATGTGCAAGGGTTGAAAAAACATGATTTGATCTTGTGCAGGAATGCGACTGAGAGATCTAGACCGTTGTTTGTGTGGTGATCAAGACCTTGATGATGAGCGAGAGCTTTGGCTGTTGTCGTTGTTTGTTGCTCCAGTTCCCACAACTGCGACTCCGCGGGTACGGCCCTCCCTTGTAGAGTGGCGGGAAGAGCCTGTCCTGGATCTCGAACAACTGAGCATGAAACGAATAGCTTCAGACATGGCAGCTACCGATGCTTGTACTGCTGACTGGATCACAGTCTCTAGCTATGTCCTGTCAATTTGCGTGACCACGGTAGGTGTTTCCTCACTGCTTCCTCACGTGCTCCCTGGTCATAAACTTCATGCCTGTACTCTGTCGGAATCCTGAAATGGTTCTTATCCGGGATATCGGCAGCTTGTCCACGTATCTTGTTGGCGTAATAATTTATTACGCGTACATGTCATTGTGCCACAAATGTCCCAATGCAAGCGTCAACCGGCGCATGTTTCAGTCCAATACAGCTATCCACCTGCATACTGAGAAAGCCATTACAAACTAGCCTTCGTCTGCTATAGTCATCATTTGACGACCTAGACTTTAACGCTAGTCGTCACTTGTAAAATTTAACTCGTCATAAGACGACTTGACGACTTATAATCCATGTTTGTAATCACAGAATCTTGTTAAACACAAACAACTGAAACCTACACATCTGCAATGGCCAATGTAAAGGCAATCATTTTTCCAACTCAATAAAATTATATAGAATTAACTAACACAGAGTGATATCCACGTTCCATGTCTTGAATTTCACCATTTGACATGACGAACAATTTGAGCAAATTTATAAGATTTGTAGTCACATGAAATAATAATCATTTTGTACAATTTTAAAAAGATTTTTTTCAAGTAGCACATTCGAAAGCAAAATGGCATCTAAATTTGTAACACTTCGCAAGAAGTCAACAATTTCTCCAGAGGAACCATAATGTGGAATTGAAAGTAAAAACACATCTTCAGTTACTAGTGAGTAAACTCTGGCATGCTAACCTTCTTGTGCTCTTGCAATGATCGTTAGCCTGCAAACCTCGCAACCAGTGCCATATTGCAAAGATTTGGTGCAAGCACTTTTAGGCGTAGTTAGTATAGACGATATTTGGGGGCGGAGCTTCTACAGCATGCGCAACCTCCAGGGTAACATTGCCGTTGACTAGGCTTTGTACGTAAGTTCACTACTTACCACTTCGTGCACCTTGTGAGAGACTTTGCCTGTGTAGAGACGCGTAGGAAGCCATTTCTTGAGTACGGCTTCTCGAGGGTAAGAGACTGCTGTTCAAGCTGAAGTCGCCTGATTCACACTCTGAACATATACACGTGGAGTAGAAGCACAGACTACTCATTGTCTAGTGATAGATTAGTTTAGCGAGTGAAATCATGCCACTTGGGAACCCATTTGAGGTAACCTGACATGTAGGACGTTTTGCATTGTTTCTGGGCAGTCTAGCTTGCTTCTGTATATATGTGATTGGCCAAGTCGAAGATGTTACTGTGATAACTTGCACTCGATAGGTACTGACGCGGATCAGAGTACAGTACACGTACACTACAGTCTGTATATTAGCACTGCCAGCTTACAAGTCCCAGCAACAGTTATGTCTAAAGTAACACAACACACACGCACTAGCTATTTCATAGCTGCAATCTCTAAATCAGAAAGCAGAGGCTGTTCTACCTCATCCGCAGGTGCAGTTGATCGAGATATGGATATAGTCTAGTGACCCTAGAGAAGTGAAAATGTTGATTGTCGAAAATGTCAATGAGACTGAAGCTGATGGTTTACATCGAATAATTGAACAGCAAGCAAATGAAATAGTGGAACTTGGAAACAAGATTAGAGTTCTCGAGTAAGACCTTGTATCTGCAAAGGAGTTGCAAGGAATCGCTCGATCAACACACTGCCAAACGATAAAGAAAAATCAAGTTTTACAAGTTTTGTGTTGAGAAATGTGCTTGATACAGTGTGGAGTTGGATTGAACCAGCAGCCAAAACTATTACTCTGTATAGCAAACAAACAATCAGGCCAAGGTACATCAAGTGATGTAAGCTCATGAGCTCACCGCCTTCCATGAAGGGTTGAATAGGCAAGACAAATTTTGCAGACTCTAGTTCGACAAGATACACAGTTTCACGGTTCCAGAATGCTAGATGGGGGAAACAAGTACTCCTATTCAGCCGCACAGTGCGTCACATTCGGCACCCCGAATGGGTTCCCCTACCGCAAATCTTCACCTGATAAAACTTCCATCGCTAGGAAATGAGTAGTCTGTCTTTCCACTCCACGTGTATATGTTCAGAGTGTGAATCAGGCGACTTCAGCTCGAACAGCAGTCTCTTAGCCTCGAGAAGCCGTACTCAAGAAATGATTTCCTACGCGTCTCTACGCAGGCAAAGTCTCTCACAAGATGCACGAAATGGTAAGTAGTGAACTTACTTACAAAGCCTAGTCAACGGCAAGATGATCTACGGTTCAGAAGCAGACCCGGAAACGTTGACTTTGTGTGCAGTGTGATCGGCAAAAGGTGCGTGTTACCCTCAAGGTTGCGCATGCTCTAGAAGCTGCGCCCCCTCGTCTATTGCCATGAGACACCTGGTGTGTAAACATGTACCTGGTGTCAGTGAGTACAACTGTAAATACAATACCAGAAACTGTGTTGTCCATAAACAGTAGATCTAAGGTTCATAGCAAAGAGAAAACATTCCAATGCCTAACAAAGTCAAAAACTGCATCGAATTAGTTTAAGAGTAGCAGTTTACAGCTGTGCAAAATTCATGTGTTGTAAACCATTATATACGTAGTAACTTCCACTCATTCGTAAAGAACACCACACAGTATTTCCCTGCAGATCAAACCACAGTAGTAATACCTACCCAGCAGTCAGATAGATGGCTCTGGTTTACATAATTCTCTTATCTGTATTTTGATTAGCTCAAAGCATAAACATGGCAGGAGCTCAAATGAGTTTCTATAAGTTTGGTCCAGATAAGAATAAAGGTGTCAGAGAATTGCAACCACAATCGGATGGACAAACAAATAGACAGACACACAGACAAACAAACAAAACAGACAGACATAATAATATGGACAAACATTTCATCATTACAATACTATTGAACAGTTGAAAACCACAAAACAAACTCAAAGCATCCAGTTAACTATTATCTCAAGTATGTAGTCTTACCCACAATAACATTCAATGTAAACGACTTTGACACTATAGAACCATCAGTTGTGGTATATTGACATGTATACACTCCTCTGTCAGAGGCATTAGCTGACTTGATGTAGAGCCGCTGCACACCATTCTCATACATCTGATATACACCAGCATTCTGTACACTTGAAGATGGTACGTCATTGGCTGTGCTGTGTTTCCATTGCAAGAGAGCATTAAAGTTGGTCTCATCAGGACTGACACCACAATCAATAGGATTAGAGTAATCTTGATTGTCATCAACTACCACACTTGTTCCTTCAATATTCATGTTATTGTCTAGAATAGCAATCTCCAACTCTACAACAAAAACACATTTACTCTTCATTCAACACCTACCTACACCACAACATCATCTAACCATAGTTGAAAGCCACCTCACATACTTGAAGAATGTTCTTCGTCACTATTCTCTGTAAATTAATGTATCTTCCCCAAACTGGTGGGCTGCAGTCAACATCTCGCCATATTGCATTAGAGGAAGAGCCGTCATATGGAGCCTTTCCACACTCGTGGTTGTCATTCCCATTGTTTGTTAAGCTGTTACCAACATGAACATACACATTTTCACCTCTATCGCCTATAGGGATAATTCTAACACGTGACACAAGATATTCCTTTTGCAAGTCAACTCGAAGCCAAGGATTGTCAGACTTCATTGTAGCGGCACAATCAGTGCCAAATAGGGTCTGTCCAGTAACATCTTTTGGATTGCCATCTATAGCCTTTGCAGCAACAAACGGAGAACTGTGCACTGAACTCATTTTCACTGTTGCTCCAAGAGAGGCAGCTAGATTGATTGCCATACCTACATCACATAAACATTGCACATAAAGCAACAAGTGTGACTTCCACCATAACAGTAATCATACAAGATGTGACTATGCAGATCTCAGTCGATGGTCCTCTACACATCTGACCACTCATTGTAGCTGCTTGACTAATCTTCCGAATTCTGGTGCCATTTCCACATTCAACACTACATGAACTCCAACTACCCCAACTGCAATCCACTGGAAACACAACACAAGACAATCAATAGAACATTACCGTATTACCCAGCATTTTGCTGCATGCCGGTATATTCGAGTTTTACCAAAACTTGCGTGAGACAGTTCTGGTAACTAAACCGGCATGCCGGTATAGGGTGGGGTAATGCCGGTATAGGATGAGGGTTGCCAGTATAGGATGGGATAATGCCGGTATAGGGTGAGGTTTGCCAGTATAGGGTTGGATGTGGGTGGCAAGGGTACTGCTGGTGAAGGCGATGCGATAGATATTAACATCGCGCACGTGTTGCATGATGGTGGAGCCGGATGATGGCACTCTCAAGAGGCAGGAGGAAGACACGACTGCCGTGGAAGAGCATCAAACAAGCATTGAAGACGACAGTAGTCTAGCACGTGGAAGAAAATCTGATAGCATTGCCAGGAAACTTCGCGTACTTTCAAAGTACGACAAACTACGCGGAAACAAGTCAAAGACAGCCAAAGAATGCGGAGTCTCCACGCAATGTGTCCAGGATTGGGTAAGAGACCCAGAATCACTGCAAGAGACCAAACGAGAGCGACAAATAGCAGTCCGGAAGAGAAGACATGCGCCAAGTACGCATGATTTGTAAAAAGAACGGAGGAAGTTTCCACGTTTGGAAGAAAGAGTGGTTAGTTGGATGAAAGATCTTAGACAGAAGGGCGTCACGATCAGCGGAGGCGGTATCAAAAGATATGCCAAACAGGTGTATGGTGAACTCTTTCCAGAAGATGCAACAGTTGAATTTAAAGCTTCTCACGGTTGGCTGAACTGGTTTCTATCACATCACAGCCTTTGTTGTAGAAGCGTCACAAGCCAGGGACAGAAAATACCCAGCAATGCCAAAGATCTCGCTGAAAACTTTCTTTAATATGTACACGAGAAGGTTTTGACAAGAAAGTTTGAAATGAACTATGTTGGCAACATGGACGAGACACCTCTATGGTTTGATATGCCAAGTTCACGATCATATGACTTTCAAGGGGTCAAATCTATACCAGCAAAGACCGCAGGAAAGGAAAAACTGAGGTACACAGTTGTGTTGTCAGCTATGGCTAATGGCTCAAAGCTTGCTCCAATGGTAATTTTCAAGGGCCTGAAGCATGTTCCCAAGGGGAAGTATCCAAACGATGTGCTTGCACAAGTCAATGAAAAGGGATACATGACTTCCGAATGTCTGGAAACAAAGTGTGTGAAAAAAGACCAGGAGGATTTTGGCGCCCACCATCCATGATTGTCATGGACAGCGCAACGAGTCACCTTAAGAAACTGTCATTTCATCTTTCAAACAACACTACAACACTGAAGTAGCAATAATACCAGAAGGAATGACTCCAGTATTGTAGCCCGCAGATGTCCACTGGAACAAGCCATTTAAGACAACAGTGAGAGAGAAGTGGATCCAGTGGCTCAGTGATGGAGAAGTGGAGTACACTCGTTCTGGCAAACAAAAATCAGCATACTATGAAATGGTGGTGCATCGGGTGTCTGAATGCTCGAAAGCCTTGTCTAATGACTTCATCCACCAGCCATTCTTGAGCCGTGGAATCACTAGAGAAGCATCTGTTAGACTTCACCAAAGACTACAACTGATATTGCAAGATGAGGCAGTTAACGACGAAGATGAAGAAGCTAGTGGTCTTACAGACACAGAAGAAAATGAAGAACAGGATGAAGAAGCAGAGGATATGGAAGAGGTTGATAACTGAACATTACCATTTAGTGTTGTAAGTTGTACCGTTAGATAAAGAAGCAGAGGACATGTAGGAAGAACTTGAAGACTGAAATTTACGTTTCAGTGTTGCAGTTTTGTTCTTCTACCTTCTAGTTATAGTCTCTTTGTGAATGACCCATGCACACTTGGAGAAGCAGTCATTTGACCCCGCATTTTGCTGCATGCCAGTAAACCCCGGAGTATACCGACACCCTGGTCAACTTCGGCATATACGGGCATGCAGCAAAATGCGGGGTAATACGGTACTCATTCATCAAACTTTCCATGTAAAATTATGATTGAAGCAATGATTACAGGCATTGTTGCCAGTTTAGTGATAGCTGTAACGTTCACAGATAGCATAAAATGCACTCACTCAACTAGCAAAAGTTGTGCTACGAGTGCTACAACTATCTAGGCTATTCAATGACTCAGTGTTCAAAATAACTGTCAGACATCAAACATTTCTGTACAATTTCAACTCTTCTCCTTCCAAAAGCTGTTTCTGAAGAAATAATTTGTCTGGACCTTTTACCATACTCCCTCAATTATTATCCAAAAACTCAAGTAAGCCCCCAGCCCTAACCATGGCCAGATTGTCACACTTCTTAGTCCTTTGATTAGTGCTAATTGGCATTTTCCACAGTCACTGTTGGCTAGATTTGGTAATATTCAACTTGCAGGCATGCCTGTTGACCATGTTAACTAAAGGCTTTAGATACCAGCATAGAAGACTAGGTTTCTATATTTTACTAAAAAAATCCTTCTATATTCTACTATATTTTACTAGTAGTGATGTTTTGAAGCTCTAGTGTAGTAGTTAGATCCCTCCACTACTACATATCTGTCATAAACAGCCTACTAGTAAGCAATTAGTTCGGAACTTCCCATCATTAGATGGGGGAGCAGAATGACATCAAAACACACATGAGACCATCTCCCCACCAGACAGACAGCCAACGGAGAGCAAGTCTGGCTACGTGAGGACTAGTGCCTATATAACACAAAAAAATTCTCACTGTCCCAGCCAACGGCCACTCCCTTCACGTTAAGTTCCTCTAGAATAATGCAGTGAGTAGGAAACACTACTGATTTCGCGTTGGCCAAATATCATAATGCATTGCAGACAACTTTTCATTGTTTATTTCTGACAAAGATAAGTAATTGCGAACACGAAATAGACTGTTGTGGTAAAACACTGTCATGAACTTTATTCGCTGCTCATATTGGTTGTCTGCAGTTGTAGTGTGCAACCAAACGGAAATACTGCTAGTGACTGCCTCCACAGAAGGCGTGGTACATTCCAAACACACACTCAAAAGTACTTTTAGAGTGTAGTCTTGATAGCCACGCCCCTTCGCAAAAGAGGCGTGGCTAGCGGGACTAGAAGTCACGCAGACCAGATGTTGTGACCAGAGCTAGCAAGCACTTTTGAGTGTACACCCTAGTTATTTGCTAAGTCACGTGACCATTACAAATTCCGTTTCTCATGGCTCATAGCTGAAATCATAGAAACCATAACTGTACTACATGTTATTGTGATCACCGCAAAAGATCACCCGGATAATCAATATATCACTTGTCACATCACTTTCAACACACTCTGTTCTCAAAACTTCCAAACTTCGCACCTTAATTAATTAATTAACACTTGCCAAAAATTCGTTGGCACCGCCGACGCTATACAGTAACATAAGTAAACCTCGGGACGTTTGTAGCTCCCTGCAGATAGACAACTATTCCATGAACATCATGCGCACACAAAGGGGGTCCCGCTGCGACATGAGCACTTCGGAGTACGATAATCGGGTGTATCAAAGTGCTAGTTGACGCTAAACTAAAACTGTGACGAGCACTGCACCCACCTAAACGTAGGTGAGAAGGAAAGGTTTTCTCGCACCTCACACAGTAGGATATAGTTATAGCAGCTTACCTGCGCAAACGCCGTGCAAACACAAAAGCAGAAGACAAGTCGCGGACAGCAGCAAGACTTCCTTCATTATTCCGTGACGAACGTCTACAACTTACGGTAGTCCGCTATACGGGATAGCTAAGCATGCGTTTGAAGCCCGGATAATCATGTAGCGTCTGCTAATAAGCCAAACTTCGTAAAGTTTGGTAACGCACGTTAAATAAAACAATGGATATCAACAACATTACTATAATAATTGCGGTTACAAAAATCTCAAAATCAAAATGTGAGAGACCAAGTCAGCGCCTGTTCTAATTAATTAAAAAGGTTAGAACCATTACCAGAAGACTATCGTGGTATTGCTGTCACCACGTGTGGTAGTAGGTACACAGTGACACTACACTGTACCGTGGTGCACGTGGCTAGAAAAAGACAAGCACTGCAGCAATCTCGCGCTTGCAACTAGCGTTTAGTATGATCCAATTGTCGTCCGCCCGTGTTTTAGTGTAGTACTTGCAGAGATGCACGCGTACTGTACGGTACCAGGTAAACACTAGAGTACCGGCACGCCCAGAAGCCACCTACTACCTAGTAGACAGACTCATGACTCCGACACAACAATGTAGTAAGGTTGTAAGTAAGCTACCAGTTTGAAGACTCTATTTTAGCAATTAGTAACACTACCAAGCTACACGAATCTCGTCTACCCATACCACTGGACATGAACAGTTGAACCCACCATATTTATTTATAGACAGCTAGAAAAACAAACAGTTGCAAAGGTTTCTTTCCACGGAAGCATGACGGAAATACTAGGCAAGTTTGTTACAACAAAAAGGTTGTGTAGGCAAGACCCGACGGGAGACTAGTAAGATAGTCAAATAGCCTCGACGCTAGGCCTTCCTTTGCTTTCGGTGGTCCTTCCACGAGAGGATAGCCACCGGGCAGTATCACGTGATATTGTCTCCGTTTGAGAGTGAGTTCGAGCGTTTCTTCTCGTTGTATTCTACATTCATCTACATCTACATTCATTCTACTTCTACATTCAGTATACCTGATGTGGAAAAATGCCGCATAGTATGAACAGTAGTTGAGTTTGTAACAGCTTCAGCTAGCCAACATTTTGACTTATCCTCCCAAGGAGGTCGATCAGTGACACGCGAATGTAGTGGCATTGGTACAGTACTGATATTTATGAAATCATAAGTTCCTATATTTCAAATAAATTAAACGATAAACAACGCATCAATATCCAATCAACAAATTGGACAAAGTAAACTGACCATTTGAGACAACTCCAACTCAATCATGCCCACAGGCAAATGAACGAGTTCTATAAAGTCAGTAGAAGCAAACGTATCAAATATACCACTAGACAACAATGCCCAGCTTAGAAATTGTAAATGTTTAATTCGGCCATGCTAAGCATACATGCATGGCAAGCACTAACAAATGCATCCTCGTAGTTGACATTTCAAGAAAGCTAATGACAAGAGTATTAGATTCTTTATCCACACATTTACCATTTACCATCTTCAGATCGCTTGCAGTTGAACGACAAAGCGCTTTCTCGATTGTTTTCTTGTTCTACATAACCCGAAAATGGGAGGGGCACAGAGCATTTACTGTGATGGCATCTGAGCATTTAAATTACCAAATTACAAATTGAGTTACTACATATAAGAAAATCAAAATACAAAATTGAAAATGACAGCTGCAATTTCCGGCCAAGTATATTCTATGTAGTCTTCAGTGACAGCACCTGCACTTGATTTAAAGCAATTGATTGATGGCGCCTACAGTCTCATTCAAGGTGTACACTATACATATATATATATATATATATATATATATATATATATATATAATACTAGTATACATGGCCCGTCCTTCGTACGGGCAAGATACTGTAGTGTAAAGATAGGTCTATGGACACGTCACGTGCAATCTTTGTTGCGAGGTCCCGGATATGCTGAATGAATTCGAATCTTGCTCTTCGCGCTTGTTTCGATAGAAATCAACACACTCCCCGTGTAGCGCTTGCTGCAGAAAACGTGTAGGTTGGATTCGGTGCAAATGCAATCAGAATTTGGAGAGAAACGCAAGCGATAGAAGAGTAAGTTTCGTCGGCAAGAGATATTCGATCGCTCGAAGCTTTGCGAAGGACGGCGATGCATAGGGTCTACACGGGACTGGTGCGGGCGTGTGTTCGAATGAACCGGAATGTGTAGCGTTTGCGTCGTCGAGAAATTTGAGGCGGGGTCGACCCCTCGAGAGGGGCCCCGGTGCATAATTTTTTTAATTCTTTTACGCAAACCTTCCTCTGTGCATGCCGAGTGTGCGTGCCGATTTCGGTTGCGAACGGACAAAAGACGTGACCGCCAAACGCGAACATGCACACACACACACACACACAGACAGACAGACAGACAGACAGACAATTTGAGCTTTATATATTAGATACAAAGCTGAAATTGTCTGTCTGTGTGTGTCTGTGTGTGTCTCTGTGTGTGTGTATGTATGTTCGCGTTTGGCGGTCACGTCTTTTGTCCGTTTGCAACCGAAATCGGCACGCACACTCGGCACGCACAGAGGACGGTTTGCGTAAAAAATAAAAAAATATTGCACCGGGTCCCCTCTCGAGGGATCGACTCCCCGTAAAATTTCTCGACGACGCAAACGCTACACATTGCAGTTCATTCGAACACACGCCCGCACCAGTCCCGTGTAGACCCTATGCATCGATGTCCTTCGCAAAGCTTCGAGCGATCGAATATCTCTTGCCGACGAAACTTACTCTTCTATCGCTTGCGTTTCTCTCCAAATTCTGATCATATTTGCACTGAATCCAACCTACACGTTTTCTGCAGCAAGCGCTACACGGGGAGTGTGCCGATTTCTATCGAAACAAGCGCGAAGAGCCAGATTCGAATTCATTCAGCATATCCGGGACCTCGCAACAAAGATTGCACGTGACGTGTCCACAGACCTATCTTTACACTACAGTATCTTGCCCGTACGAAGGACGGGCCATGTGTACTAGTATATATATATATATATATATATATATATATATATATATATATATATATATATATATATATATATATAAAGCTTTCGGGCGCTCCATTAACAGCTCTGTACAAGAAGCAAGGTGGTGGTGGTGTTCGACCCATAGCAGTTGGAGAGATTCTCCGCCGTCTGATAAGCCGAGTTTGTTGTGCTGCAGTCAAATCTAAGCTGCCAAACATATTTCTACCACATGGGCAAGTAGGTGTTGAGATTCCAGGTGGTTTGGAGGCAGCTGTTCACTCCATGTCTAGTTTCATTGATACTTATTGTGACAATCCAACTCTATGCTGCCTCAAGCTTGACATGGCAAATGCCTTTAACAATTGTCATCGTACTCCTTTCCTGCAACGCCTACATAGGGATCTGCCCGAGTTATTTGGTTGGGTTCAATGGTGTTGTCACACGGAGGCCGAACTTAGGTTTGGCCAGAATCGACTAACATCTTCGGCTGGTGTTCAACAAGGGGATCCTTTGGGTCCTTTGCTTTTTTCACTGGTCATTCTAGAGCTGATGGACAAAATTGGTGCACAGGAGGGAATATCTATGAATTTGTGGTACTTGGACGACGGATCCTTCGTTGGTCAGCGTTCCACCATCGCTTCAATGTTAGAGATGGTGAGATCAAAAGGGCCATCTTATGGACTCCAGCTCAATATGTCCAAGTGTGAGGTCTTCTGGCCAACTGGAGATCCTACATTTCCAGAATTTCCATCAACCATTGAACGAGTAGCTCAAACAAATGGAGGTGTTGAGCTGTTGGGTTCTCCAGTGTGGGGATCGAACGATTTCTTCCAGAATTGCTTCTCAAAGCAAATAGATAAGATTTGGGAATGTCAGCAAAACCTTCAAAGTCTTGAAACTCCTCAGGTTGAGTTACATTTGTTGAGATTATGCCTTTCATTGTGCAAGATCAACCATCTGCTCACAAGTGTGCCACCTGATAAGGCCACTTCCCAGTTGCGGCGTTTTGATGTCAACTTAAGAAAAAGTCTTGAAGAAATAGCTAACTGCTCTTTCTGAAAATTCGTGAAAACAGGCCACACGGCCAATTCGTTGGCCGGCCTTGGTTTGAGGGAAGCCTGCAGAAGTGCCCCTGCATCTTACCTTGCCAGTTGTAACTCCACTCGTCAATTGATATGTCGGTTCCATTCTCTGCTTTCTCAGTTGAAAGTGTCATTTCCATCGTAAACGAGCACACTTTTCCAGAAGAGCAGCCTGCTCATGAACGCCTATGTCAAAGTATTCCAGACACAGCTCTTAAGACTGAAATAACCAGTCAACGAAGTTTGCAGAGTAGGCTGGATTGTGATTTAAGTTCTTCCCTAGAAGATTCTGCTAGTATTCGAGATCGCGCTAGACTGAACACCATTTCTGGCCAACATGCTGGTGCATGGTTGTGGGCATTGCCAACCCTAAGCGTCGGCCTCGCCATGACCAGCAAAGAATTTAATGTTGCTTTGAGAGTATGGTTGGGCATTCCAATCTTTAACTTGCCTTCTGATGCCAAACGCTGTACATGTGGTGCAATCATTGACAAATTCGGTGATCATTTATTGGGTTGCAACCAAGAGCAGAATCTGAGAATGAAGCGTCACAATGCACTCTGTGAAGTAGTCTTCAATGCACTCCTAGTGGATGATTCTCGTTGTCGTCGAGAAATGCGATGCAGTAGCACAAGCAATTCAAGACCTGGTGATATTTTTCACCCAAATTTCGAACATGGTCTTCCAACATATTTTGACTTGACCGTCCGAAACTCCTTACAGCCATCCTACCTTGTTCAAGCAGCCACTTGTCCAGGGGCAGCGACTGCAGCAGGAGAGATTGAGAAAGATCAGCGACATGATGCGATGGCTTCGAACACTGGAGGTATTTTCATCCCCTCGTGGTAGAGTCTTTAGGATTATGAACATCGAACAGTTTACAAGTACTTAAAATTATAGTACGAAGGACTTCTTTTCTGAACTATGCTGGTATCAGTAGATCGGTTTGTAATTTGCATCAGCAACTGTCTGTAAAGCTATGGTTATACAATGCTAAGATGGTGTTATGTAGAATAGCTTTAGATGGTAGAGTTGATCCCAGTTGGGATCTGTAAGAAGTATAATTATATACATATCAATATATATATATATATATATATATATATATAAGTGACAATCTCAATTAACATACTGATGAGATAGCAGTTAGCAGTAACGATCTAGGATTCTATAGAGAAGTAAATTTTTGTTCAGTTGATGTGGCGTCTTTAATTTGTCGAATGTACGCTTGCGCTAGTAGAGGGATTTGGTTTCTAGCACACTTGCAGAAATAGTAACGGTGCACCTGTACTTGAGCCAAAGTGATTAGAATTGCACTTGCCTATGTACACAATGCACCTGCACTTGCCATAAGCGCTAAGCCAACTATAGCTTGTTTTTAGCACAAATTACTTAGCACAATAAGAACACAAAGTATAGCAGACCACTCAGATAATGATCTTCTCGATACAGGTATTGCTGCCAAAGAAATGGGCAATCTGAGCGTAGATGTAACAAGAACAATGAGCTCGACTAATTCAACAGAAACTCTCTCCATGATCATCATGTGCTAATTATTGTTTCTTGGGAATAACACCTTTCTAAAACCAGATAGCTATGTGTACACCTGTGCCACAACCCTAATTGCTTTGTATACACCTAGAATCCACGAATTACACCACATACATCAACTGAACAAGAATTCGCTTCCCTATATAGAGAATCCTACAGATGGTTACTGCATAGCTGCTATTTCATCAGTGTAAGTGTTATTTAAGCGATTTGTCTGTCAATTGTCACCTAGAGAGTGCACACCTTGGAGGAAATGGTGCCAAAAAATTGCTTTATCATGTCCAAGTGCTGTCACTAAAGACTAGATAGAATATACTTGGCTGGAAACTGCAACTGTCATATCAATTTTGTATTTTCGATTTTTTTATATGTAGTAACTCAATTTTCAATTTTATAATTTTTAATATTTAGTTAAAAATTGGTCCAAGAATTGAAATGTACAATGTACTTTCAATTTTTAGCTAAACTAAAAAAATTGGAAAATGGAATGGCCAGAAAGTGCACTGACCAATAACGCTTCCAGGAAATATACCACCATTAACACCTCAAGAGGACTGCCATACGGTATCGAATCAGCTCCAACTACTGTAAATCAACAAAATTTCGTAAGTGGAAAACTTTCGTAAGTGTCCAAATTCGGCATTTCATAAGCAGCCAACTTTCATAAGCGTTGATGAACATAGCCACTTTCTGTGCAGAACATCAACACAAAATCAACAGAATCAAAACCACAGCACCACGAGTAAGTATCTGCTCAGTGGCTAGGCATGTGTACGTCCTAGCAGTATCTCACCAGGTGTCCATGTGTGGACATGTCAAAATCACAGCACCACACGTAAATATCTGCTATTGCCTAGGCTCACCAACTAGGTGTCAGTCTATCTGGTACGCGTGATACATGATGATTATTAGCACTATGCGGAAGTGTCCCTAATCCCTTCCCCCAAAGTGACAAAAATGAGTAAGCATTTAACTTTAGTAAATCTGAGATCCCTTACAAAATTTACAAAAGTTAGATGCTTACGAAATTCTGTTGATTTATAGTACATATTTCAGAGAGTACTGGAAGGAGTGCTGAAGGGAAGAACACAACAAACAACTACCTTCATAATATTCTAGTAGCGACACAGTCAAAGCAAGATGATATGCAGGTTCTGGCTAGCATGCTGAGCAGGCTGAAAGAGACAGGTTTCCGATTAAAGAGGGTGAAGTGCACCTTTATGACCAGGTCAGTCACCTACTTGGGACACATCATTTGATAAACAAGGACTGCATCTGGATCCCATCAAGGTCAAATCAGTGAAGGAAGCGCCGGAACCAAAAGATGTGACAGAACTCCAAAGTTTAAGGCTCATATGAAATCATAGAAATGTACACCAATTGTAACAACTTATTACGATCACCACTATTGATTGCCTGGATATTACATCATACACAGTAAGATCCGTATAGTTATAGCAACTTACCTGCGCAAACGCCGTGCAAACAAAAAGCAGAAGACATGTCGCGAACAGTAGCAAGACTTCCTTCTTTAGATTACGCCGTTGACCAACATGTACGGTTCTTTATACGGGATAGCTAAACATGCCTTTGAAGCCCGGATAATGATAACACAAATTGTAAAGCGCGCTATAGGTTTGATAACGCGCACTAAATAAAATCATTGATATCAATAACATATTAACATATTAAAATTTTTAAAATCAAAATTTGTGAGCTGGTCAGCGCCTTTCTAAATAGCTCAGGTTTGGCTAAACCATTACCGGTACTAGAGAGAAATGAGACAAGCCATGCACGAAACTGAGCTAATCGCAGCAGACTCGCTGTGAAACTATGACCCATAGATATGCTGTACCGTACGCCCTTGCAAGTGCAGCTGCGTGACGTCCAGATGAGTCTCTAGCTGGGCAATTTTGCGAAGAACAACTCATGTCGTACAAGAAGACGACCTGCATGCTTCTCTTATCATGCATATCCCTAGAGCAGGCAGCCACGCAACCTGTGAGAGCAAATGAACTCGCCTAGAACAAGAACAAAGTCCAGCAGCACCTGCAGCAGAAACAGAAGCGAAAACTTCGCTGCACATAGTAGTACGTTACCATCAGTTGCTTGCGTAGCTTAATTAATTAACAGATCATCGCTAGGTCTAGACTCCATGGAATGCAGGGGTCGGCAAAGCCAAGACATCAAAGAACCTTACCAGCGCCAACGGAAGTCAGTTAGTTCGCGTGGCAGTGTCAAACATACGGGAACTTTCGAAAGATAAGATCTAGCATTTGGTGTACTGTAGACTGATATTTAGGAAATCATAAGTTCCTGTATTTCAAATAAAACTAAATGATAAAGAACGCATCAATATCCAATCAACAAGTTGGACAAAGTAAACTGAACATTTGAGACAACTCCAACTCAATCATGCCCGCAGGCAAATGAACGAGTTCTATAAAGTTAGTAGCAGCAAACATATCAAATATATCATAAACAACAATGCCCAGATTAGAAGCTGTAAATGTATCAATGGCAATCTTGTTGTACCATCTGATACGGTAAGAATTAATGCGAGCTGAATCACAATTTCGAGGATTTGCTGTTCGGAATATAAATTGGAATGTTTTGCCCAAACTTTTCTGTCTAAGTCGACTGATTGCAGACAGAATTTGTTGAAGACGATCTCGAAATACATTTGGAGGCAACAAAACCAAATGATGTACACAACTTAATATCAATACTTCATTCATATATTTCCTGGAATACCATCAATGATATCAGCTGTGTACTTAGCTTTTCCAAAATTGAGAGCGAGAGATGACAGCAAAGGCAGACCATGCAATCTATAATGAATTGTAGCTTTGTATTTTGCAATAGAATAGTCTTTAAACTTGGGTGGAACAAATGCACCATTTGTTGGTACCCGTGTGCCTGCACTTGCCATAAGAACTAAGAACAGTTGTCTTACAGTAGAATCACCGATCAGATACAGGTTTTTGCCTTCTAGATACTTTCACCATTTTTCTTTGCTGTTGCAAGCGAATAAGCAGTCTTGGTTCACCCATTCTTTGTCTCGCCAATAACCTCTCGAAACGACCAACGGTTGTGGTTTGCAAGGCTCTAGTCTATTTGTCTCCACAGAATTATTTTCGTCTCCTCTAATTATTACCGATTGTACATCACCTGACACAATGCCAATGCCTTGTTTGTTAGCTGCCAGTTCTCTCTTATTTTTTGCAGCCATCTGCTGATGAAAAACACACCAATGATGAGAACGACACATAGTCGAATCACCAGTTCGTTCTCCTTCACATGTGCCATTCCAATGATAGTTAGGAGGAAACGACATGTTGCATGATTTGCTAGAGAAATCTACTAAACTTGGTTGCCAGTCCATTCGACATAAACGTAGTTCGCCATCTTTTCGTTTCCCGGCCGTTTTGAGGTTTTTCAAAATATTCACTCGTGATTGTGGGTCAGCATATGAGACATCATAGCCATAATTGTGTCCAAGTGCACACAAGAAAACATAGTTAGAATGTAGTATCTTGCTTTCGATCATGCTCACTGTACGACTGGTCATCCAAAGTTGAATATAAATGTATGCAGGTCCAGTCCAAGAGGGAAGAAATGTAATGAGATAAGAACCATTAGCAAAATCCTTCATCTCACCCAGAATGGTCACTTTCTGCTGACCCGTTCTTGTTTTACTGCTCAAAATAGGACGAAGGAAGTCACCACCTTGATTCATTCGATTTCCACTTTGATCACAAGCAGTCATCATAATGTGAAACGGTTTGTTTACAAATATATCCTTCGTCACAATAGACCAGAATGACTTACTCGCAGATGTTAACCGACTGATTTGTGGAGATGACTTTGGAGACACTTTATGCGAGAGAAGTTGTGATAGATTAGTCAATTTTCTAGAAGACGTAGACGTGTTGTTAGATGGGATAATAAAAGGAATGCTGGCATTGAGTGGTGATAGACTGGCCAATTTGTTAAAAGACTCTGACGTGTTGTTAGGTGAGATAATAGAAGAAACACCAGCATTGTCATTCTTCACTGAAGTTACCATGCCAAGAGGAGATGACTTAAGAGATGCATGACTAGAAACTTTCATTGGCATATTGGTCATAACTTTCCTGTAAAGTCTTTTCTTGTGTGTTGGTGTGCTGGTAACAACTCGAGGAAACATGGTTGGAGTCAGCACTGCCACGCACACTACTGTCACCCCTAACAAGAAACATATCACATGTATATTTCTCTCATGGACACGAATGCTTGAAGATGGCTGAGAGAAACGTGCCATAGATTCACTCATCAACCTTAAAATTAAGACTCCCTCCTCTTACCTATGAACATGAAATAGCAATCATAGTAGCATGCAGGCCGTGTGCAGCAAGCGCACAACACTAGAATTCAAGCACAGTTACAGACAGTACCTACTATTGAAGTCACTATCAATACTGATATGAAGTCACTACGTATTACATACAATACGTCCAAACTCATTTCAAAGTGATTGTTGTACCTTGCCAGAGTTATTCAATTGTTGTGAAACCAATCAGGGGCATAGTGTGGCGTGGGCTAGACCTGGCTCTATAGCCCAGCTTTTTTCAGGGTTGCAGGTGGTTGTCAATTTTGAAGCCAAACTTAGGTGTTGCTGCCCTGTACCTGGAGTCAAAGCCCTTTGACACCTACAGGCTGCTGTGCACTTGCTCTGTCCACGACTGGCATACTATGTATGCACCCAGCAAGGTGGCACAACTCGAGACCCAGAGACTGAGTACAGTACCAAAATTTATTAAACAATTTGACAAACACATGACACAGTATGCCACCTGCCTCTAGACGCTTACTACCACTTCAGTCAAAAACATCCACGATAGCTTCACACCACCCTGTACGTCCTACGAGACTAACATCGAGGTTGTCTGTAAGCGTTGCTGCACTGCCGCTCCAGCAAGATGCTATCGTGAGTTGGCCAGTCGTAGGGAGAGGACAGTATATAGAATTGTAGCCTCATATAGGCAGACCATTGATAGCATAATTCTTGTACTTGTGGGACCCGGAGTCAAGTCTCTGACAATGGCATTGACAAAGACTCGACACGGGAAGGGAATGCGTTACATTTTTAGTTTCACTCTCATAACTTGGAGATTCCAGAAGTTTAAGGATCCATGGATGAAGCCAAGTTTGGCTCCATTGCCCTGGTAACAACACCCCTGCTTTTAGGCGTGGTCTTAAATTTTGTGTACTTCAAAAACGTAATGCTTGAAAATGCATTTCAACTAAATATCAATATTGGGATACCAAGGCTTCACGTGTGAGTCACATGTAATATGAATTTGGATATAATAGACAATTGCATAGCTCTATAGCTAGATAGCTCCCCTGGCCAGTATTATCTAAATCTTCTAGCGGACGCGTATACACTAGTCAGTCTTACTATGTACACCAGTATACTGTGGGTCTAGGCATGCATGAAGCGTGTGGATGAGTACAAATGCATCAGCTAGGCCATGCACTAAGAAGTGGGCATGTCCCAAAGAGTCCTGAAGTCTAGCCCCTCATTTCTAGAGATCACGCTACACCCAGTTACAATCTCACAACTAGTAAACTTTTAGCCTACTGGGTAATTAGTTTTTCGACATTAAATAGTTATGACGTGTACAACATATCTAATGTCATCAAGTGTGACGTCATCAAACATGCAGCGTTAGATCCCACAAGCAATGTCATTCATGGTACGACATTTTCTAAAGCACTGAACAGTGACTGTTTGGCGTCGCGTATATATATGTAGCACAATTAAGCCGGACCAATAAAACTATACTAAATAGGTTATTTATACTTTGTACAGAGGTCGATCGGCCGCCCGTATGTACAGAACCGTGCCGAATGCTTTTACAGTACAGTACTATAGTCATTTGTGTTCAATTATTCGATTCAGGCAATCAATTATCCGAGGTTGTGTCACAGAACTACCAAGGAAAGTAATTCTTTCAGTCCGATAGATATAAGTCGACACCACGCGCATTCCTTTCAAGACGTCTTTCTACAATGCTCACTCACTTTTCAGCCGATCATTAGATGATTGATCAAACGGAGATGGGAAGGCGATCAGTGGATGGTTCGGCCATTTAATTATCTGCATTTCAATTTTCATGTTTTCATTTTTCAATTTTCAATTTTTATTTAATATTATTTGTAATTTTTTATTTCCTATTTTTACTTTTTTACTTGCATTCTTATTTAAAATTTTTGTTTTATGTCGTGCTCAACCAGATCAGTCTGGTTTGTAAAGTCTATTACAAGTACCGGAGGCAAACCCTGCTTCAGAAGTACTTAGACCATCACGGCTGTCTAGAAAGAAGACATAACTTTACGAAGGATCAGAGTAGATCCCAGAAGCACTGTTTTCTGTAAGTGCTGCAGGTTGTGATGACCTGGAATAATGTCCAGCCACCGTGCAATACCTGCGTGCACTGTGCCCAAAGCTCCCAAGATCACCGGAACCACCAGTGTTCGACAGTGCCACATGCGGCTTATCTCCACCCTCAAGTCGCTGTACTTCGCCAACTTCTCAGCATGTTTCTCAATGTGGTCGACTGTTTCCAGGCCTACACTGCACATGCGGCAAGTAGGACTGACATCACGATGTAGAATCTTGCGCTCATAGTACCGAGTCCGAAGAGCTTGGTCTTGAGCAGCAACAACCAGTCCCTCAGTTGCAGCAGGAAGAGTCGCTGCCTTTAGCCATCCGTAGGTCTCTTTCATGTCCACAGGCGGTTGCTCAGTGAGACGACGATACTGCCCGTGCATGGGCTTCCCGCTCCAGGACTGCACACGAAGAGAACTGCAACACGTACGGTAATGTCTCGCATCTGTTTCAGGTACTTGCTCAAAGCCACCTTCAACCGAGATGGATGCATTCCTGTGTAAGCTCTGCGACTTGTCGTCCGAAGCAAGACTCCTTCGCAGCTGTGCAGTAAACCGACGAGCCATGTGCTTGATCGAGTGTGAAGATTTTCCAGAGTCACACTCCCGTATCATCTGCATGAAAGGATCAGAACTGTCAGCAAGGTAACAGTTCAGCCTCACAATACAAGATTGATATGTCGACTCAATCTGTTGTAACCCCCTACCCCCATCACTGCAAGGAGCGTACAGTCGGTCAACATCTGCAGCAGGATGGTGGACACCGTGCATAGAGAGGAGCTTTCTGGTCCGTCGATCGAGCTGCTGCAGGTCCGTGCACCTCCAATGAATGACGCCAAAACCGTAAGTGAGAACCGGTAGTGCAAACCCATTGATGGCTAGAATCTTGTTCCGACCATACAACTCAGTCCGGAGAACCACCTTCACTCTGCGCAAGTACTCACGACGGAGTCTCTCCCGCATCATGCTGTGCTGAATACCGTTACTCTCATCTACACCCAAGTACTTGTAGACTTGACCCGGTTCCAGACAGTTGATGGTGTCCGTTTTTCCTACCGTCACTCCAGAGTTGTGTCCAGATAGTCTGCCGTTGACAAAGTGTGCAACAGCACATTTGTCCAGACCAAACTTCATCTGGATGTCATCAGAGAAGGTACGAACCGTGTGCAACAACCCATCCAACTGATCAGAGTTTCTGTCATACAGCTTCAGATCATCCATGTAAAGTAGATGACTGATAAGCTGACATTTGGCAGTCTCACCATGCCCAGTGGTCATCCGGTAGCCGTAACCGGTTCTGTTCAGCTCCTTGCTCAGAGGATTGAGAGCCATACAGAAGAGAAGTGGAGAAAGTGAGTCACCTTGGAAAATACCCCTCCTGATCTGCATAAGCCTTGTCTTGATAGTACTATTCCCGCAAGAAAGCACCATCGATGTCCTCCAACTCTTCATCACACGTGACAAGAACCCGCACAAAACTGGACTGATCTTATGCAGCTGAAGGCATTGGAGCAACCAACTGCGTGGCACGCTGTCATAGGCTTTCTGGTAGTCCACCCAAGCCATGCTCAAGCTCTTGTGCCTGGTCCTACAGTCTTCGGTAAGCAGCTTGTTGATCAACAGCTGATCCTTTGCACCAAAAGATCCCTGTCGACAACCCTTCTGCTCCGGAGCCATGAGGTTTCTCTGATTCAAATGCCCTGCAATCCTCTGCCTGATGACTGAGGTGAGAGTCTTATAGAAGACAGACAGACACGTGATAGGCCGGTAATTTTTGGCCTGGTCAGTCTTGTCATTCTTAGGAATCAGAGTGGTTATTCCTTGAGACAACCAGTCGGGTACACAGTCTGGATTCTGAACCATCAGGTTGTAGTTACGAGTCAGATCAGTGTGAAGACACGTGATACGCTTGATCCAGAAACCATAAACCTTGTCTGGACCAGGAGACTTCCAGTTCCCATCCTTTTGAGACACGATGTGACCTCATTGTCTGAGATAGGTAACCACTGCTGCTCATCTTTCCGGTGCGTCTCGTCATCGGTTTGACGTCTCAGTCTGAAGGCAGACTCATTGTGATGTACCTCAGTTTCTAGGATACCACCCCATCTCAGACTCGGATGGCGGGGAAGTGACCCGGATAGTCTGCTTATCCAGCTCTCTGTAAAACCGTCCAGCATCTCGTTGAAACAAACCATTCTGGCAAAGTCTCTTACGATTCTTCTCCAGCCTCCTGGTCCGCTCGACCTTGGACTTAAGTTCCATTTTCAATCGATTGATGGAGACCTCACAACTCTCCGAACAGGAAATGCCCAACCGATGCCGAAGACGTCGGAGTTCATGTAACATACGAATGCCCGATGAACCCTTTCTAACCTCCAGCAACAGTGAGATCGCACGTCGAAGTGTGAGAATCTCCATATCCAGCCTTCGTCTCCATGTTGTTGTTTGAGAATTGGCTGACGTCGTCGTCTTTAAGCCCCGCCTTTTGGACACTAGCAAAGCAGCATATTAAATTTTAACTTTTAATTTTTATTTTTCCTTTTTTGGTAAAATGGTTTTTCATCTTTTGATGTTTGACTCTTGTGATCTTTAGATTTATTTTTTAAAGTTTGATTTTTGGGCACCTATGTGGTCGAAGGCAATGTGAAATTCGAGCTCACAACACACACAATACCTAGACAAATACGCCTACCTAACTTCAAGAATTACACACATTACAAATACTACAAAGAGGATTATTGCGTAGAAACAGCTGATGAATGATATTTCGGCAGCTGCCCAACTGCAGACTATCTAGTATAGTATGTAAGTTATTTATTTTTTCATGCACAGCCGTAATTAGCTAAGCAACGGATAATTGAATGCCCAATTTGGATAATTGATTGCCTGAATCAATCAGATATTTTGGCTTCGGATAATTGAACGCAAAATACTCTAGCCGAGGCACTCGAGTTACGGATGTGGGCGGTGGTTGTATATGCCAGACTGTCACGGAGAGCGAATACTTGCTGCTGTACATGTACTAGAGTACTGCGTCGACCCTGCTGACAAGAAAAAAAATTACTTTTGTTAGAATGTTGGCTTGGTATTTTGTATAGTAGTTTTGCGCAGCCAGCTCTTCCCCTTTTCTCCCCGCCAAGTGATATCTAGGCTGGATTTACAATATGCGAACGCTTGAGCATCGCGTCGCGTCGTACTAAGTTCAAATTGTAAATGACTCGACGCGACGCGACGTCACGACGCGTTCAAATAAAATCGAGTTCTATTTGAGCGTCGAAGCAGAAGCTGAGCACGTCGCGTCGGAAGTAGCACCTTGATTTCGACCAATCAGGACCAACTAAAATGCACGTGTGGCTACCGTGAGTGATGATTACTGATTTCGGCGCTGTACTCGACGTTGAGCGGTCCATAGATTGTGTAGGGAGCTGTCCTTGCTCGTGGATAATCAGCTGTATTGTAAATCCAGCTTTATAAGGCAAGTGGGGTGAACTGTGCTATTACTGAAGTTAATAAACCTGTGCCACAATTCTAATAATGTCTTTTGCTCAGGTATAGTTTATGCAACACACAACAGTCGAGTTAATGTAAAACGCCCTAAAATATCACTTTGTCCACTGCAATTCGTCATCTCACGGGAAACACGACAATTTTCTCTCTGGTGAACAAGTTTGGGCGTTGTATTTCACGCAAACAGCTGGACGAAGTTGATACGGCGGTAGCAAAACAACTCCTTGAGGAGAGAGAGTTTATGTCATACATTCCCAGTAACATTCAGCTTGGTCGACCTGCAGTCTTTTGCTTAGTAATGATATCCTAGAAGAGACGTTGTCTGGAAAGAGTTCCACCCACTGTACTAATGGTATACTAGTGCAGCGTAGTGCAAGTACTGCTGTCATTGTAGAACCGCGTAGCTTTGTAGAACCGGATAATGTCAGAGGATGGAATTCGAACGCACTGTTTCGTGAACCAGTTCTTACATGTGATCACAGAGAGGCTGACACGAGAATGTTTGTTCATGCCAAACATGCATGTTCGACGGAAGGTGGTCAAGCGCAGACTGTCGTGATATCATTGGCAGACACTGATGTCGCAGTCATTGGAATTTACATTCATTCTCTATCGATGCCAGATTATTGTGGTCGACTGGTACCAAAGAACGTAGACGAATTATTGATTTAGGAGCAATTGCAAACAGCTTAGGTTAAGATCTTGTGAGTGCTCTGCCAGGAATGCATGCGTTCGATACTACGTCATGTTTTAGAGGGAAAGGTAAACGAGCCACTTTCCACCTCATACAACAAAAAAATTGGATTCTGTTCGGCTGGCAATGTCTGGCTTAGGAAACTCATTGCCCTGCCGTGACGACGTTATGGAACGGTGTGAGGCGTCGGTATGTCATTTGTACAAGCTACCAATGTGCATGTTCATGTTTTGATTCCGGTTTGGGATGCACGAATGTTTGAGGGTGTTGCAATTGTAAAAACAAACGCCAGGAAGAGTCCAACACTCGAGAATCAGAGAAAGCTAACTCCACCTTCGCAAAGTTGGACGATACGGCACTACCTTCTGACTTTGATGATGATGATTCGGAATCTGATTTAGAGTCTGATATTGAGTGAGCATAATACTTTCATAGATTAATCGCAGTGTATACGATGTAGTACGTACACTCGCTGCAGTAGTTATTTTAGCGTATTTTAACGTTGCGCAACGAGTTCATCTACTTATCACTTAATTAATAAACGGGGTAGTGTAAATACAATTATAAACAGTATTAGCTAAATCAAGAAAAAACGCTGTAAAGACCAAATTGCGCTCTTCTTACGACGGTCTGGTGTCCAAGGCTTCACTTACGGAAATTGCTAAGCTCTAGTGCAGGTGTCGCACATTTCCGACGCTGCCAACATTTAAAATATTCATTTACTACGACATCTCTTTACATCCGTAATAGAAAACCTTGGTATACCCGGGGGTGAAATGAAATGACACGCTACGAACTTCCGCACAAGGACTACTACCTTCCGGGGTGGAGTCAACTCTGTCTAACTGCGTTAAACCGCATACATTGACTATCAACAGTGTTAGATGCAGCACAGACTGTCAGTGTAGTAAAGGATTGATCATACTGTACCGTATACGTAGGATGGGACGTGTGAATAGTTGAGTGTAGGTGGCATTCAACTCCTGAAGGTGTTTCTTGGTTGTCACTTACACAAAGTCCTCAGCTACAATACAAAAGGATGGGGCGACGAAAGTTCAGGAAGCGTTTTCGCCGCCGTTTGGTCACTTGCACGAATCGTTCTTAGACTCATCTGTAGTCGGACAAGAAAACGATTTTTAAGGTAGGTCCTATCATGAAACGTGGTCGTGGGGAGGAGAAATTCAAGATTTGTCTACAGACACACATACACACACACACACACACACACACACACACACACACACACACACACACACACACACACACAGACACACACACACACACACACACACACACACACACACACACACACACACACACACTGCCGTGGCCGAGAAGGGTCACGGTTTTTTGCACGCACGGTTTTTTGCAAGGTCGGTTTTTTGTAAGGTCGGTTTTTGCATGCACGGTTTCTTGCACTGACAATTTTTTGCAGTAACAAGCTACTGCCGTGATACTGTGGCTGTTTGTATTTACGTTGCTAGTCTAAAAGGAACTGCTCTAGCTGTTGTAGGGTGCCAATACGGTCTCGCCCACGCATTTCTCATGCCTCCTCCCCGCAATGTTTTCTTTCTGACGACACTCACGTAGTGGTTGTTCAAAGGGAACAGTCTGAGACGTGGAAATGGCTCGTTAGATTCGATACTTTTATGGAGATGTAGTTTCTTGCTGAGTTTCGCGGCTGCTTACGAGCAATTTGTGTAGAACTCTGCAAGAACATTTCGTGTAACAAGAACGTTTCCTGGCAACCATTTGCCACCCAAGTCTGATATTCAACACCTGGCTACTCTGTAATTCAATCTAGCTAAGTCAGCCAACACCCTCAACACACAGTCACACGTTTCCAGGGGCGGATCCAGGCATGGGCGCGAGGGTCGCGCGCCACCTTTCGGGCAGACTAGGGGTGCGTTCGAATACTAGTTCCAGTTCTAGAACTGGAACCGCCAGAACTGTTGGAACTCTTGCTAGCAAACGAACGCCTAGAACTGTCAGCAAGTTGAGCATGAGTAAAAGGCTCATACTTCCGGTAAGCGTCAATACGAAGTAGCACGACGTTTCGACTCCACTTGTTGTAGTCTGTTCGAACATCAGCAGTGCTTTCGCTTTCGGGTTTTTTGGAGCTGCTCGCGCCAAGAAGGTCACTGTAATCAGTCCCAAATGTCGTTCTTCTGGTGTTCGGCAAGCCGATGGTCGCCACAAGTGTTCATTATAACAAACAAGAAGGTCCACAACGGCCTCGGCATCTGTACCCGTCATTTCACTTCGTCAACCTCCGGGAATTTTGCATTTAGGGCGTGACAGTTCCAACAATTCCAGCTCGCTAGGCAGAACTGCTAGAACTGTTCTGACAGTTCTAGAACTGTCAGAACTACCAATCGAACGCTATAGAACTTTACTCCCCCCTACAATTCCAGTTCTAGAACTAGTATTCGAACGCACCTTTAGTCTCTACGTCTCTTGACGCAGTATCATACTATGTAAGAATCTATGTATGAATCTACCAGTTTCAATATTGTTAAGGCTTTTTGATTCTCTTTACACTGACAATCTGCGCACGACGTTGATTTGTGCGTATTAATATGCCAAAGTCATCTTTCAAAATCAGAGGCGGTGTGATCTCGTTGTTCGATCTTGCATTCAGTGATTGTGACTACACTTACGGTACATACTGTACGTGTACATACACATTACATGTGCGTGTGCGTGCGTGTGTGTGTCATTTATTCTTGCATAGGATGCAGCTTGGCTCCGCTTCCTAGTTAAACAACTTTCTGACCACGCCCACAATTGATTTCGCACCGTCGCGCACCCCCTTCAGTTAGATCCTAGATCCGCCCCTGGTTTCTACATGTTTCTACATGTTTCTACATGTTTCTTACTTTATTAGTTTACTTAGACAACGCAGAACAATCTCAAATACAACAAACTATCAATCTATTCCAATGTCCCTAAAGGCTGTATAAAGGCTTTCTTATAACAGGCACCCTAGTGGATACAAGCTACGATGTTAATTAACATGCGTACGTCTCTAGACAACAATGTTTACAACAACGTGTAGAGGTGCCTGTACAGGCCTGTAAGGACCTTATCATTGCACAAAGTGTTTACCTGTGAATTGTTGATCTGTTGTATCCACTAAGGTTAGTGCCTCTAGGGACTTCCCCGCGTGTGGCGGGCTCGAGTCCACAGTGGACACAGCAAGTGTTGAAAATTCGCAGGTAAAAGCAAACAACGCCAGTCAATTTTTAATTTGACATTCAATTTTTAATTTGTCTCAAAAATTAAAAATGAAATGGACAAATTGGCCATGCAAATTCAAAATTCAAAATTTAATTTTTAAAAATTTAAATTGAAAATAAAAATTAAATTTAAAATTAAATTAAATTTAAATTGATTATTGAATTTAACATTGAAAATTAAACTAACGTGCTTGCAATTTCAATATTGCATTGCATTGAAATAGAAAATGGGTTAGAAATTAAGTATGTTTTCAATATTTATTATAATCCGCAGATAATTATAGTTTGTCAATCAGTCAATTTTAATTTTAATAGAATTGAATATTGAGATTACAAGCAACTTCTAGCCTATTTTCAATTTCTAATTCAATATTTATTCAATTGTTAAAAATGAAATGGACGAAATGGTCACGCACCCTGAGGCCACCCACTGACATCAACCAGCCGACGAAACGACATCAACCAGCCGACGAATCGACATCAATGAGCCGACGAATCGACATCAATGAGCCGACGAAACGACTTTTGACACACATGGCGCGCCATAGAAGTCGTCATTTGCATAATGCCTTTCACTGTGCCAAATGCACCGAAACATGTCACAGATCGCTTTGGAACTATTTTTCGCAGACTCTAAAAAATAAGAGAAGACGACAGAACAAGTTTGGAGTCGTGCGTTGTTTCCTCGATTTACTACAAAAAAGGATCCCGTTTGCACGAAACTTCTTGCAAATGGGATCCCACATGTTCTCCTCTGCAGATCGCTTTGCAACTATTTTTAACGTTTTAGCATAAGTACATTAAAACGTAATATAATATATTATTTGTAACATAAGTACGTTATTCAATAACTCAAACGCCATTGCTTCAAAATTGAAATAGAGATTAGTGACAGATTGTGTATCTACGTGAAGAGAAGCCACTTGAGATCGGTTCTACATCAAGATAAAGCAAAGAATTATTTGGTGTGTACTGAACGAAAGTCTTGTTATATTATACTATTTATATGCAAAAATTAAATTTGAAGGCTCAAGTCATTTCAATAACAACTATCTATAGCAGTTATGGAAAACATCACAAAACTCTAAACGTACCACAAATAATGACATTGACGTAAAAACGTTACATGACCAATTGTTTTATTTATGAAATTGTAGATTGAAACAATAGTAGTCGAAAACAAATTTGTATTATAACAATGAAAAAATTTATCTAATTAAAATATTATTCTACACGATTACATAAAATTTATGAAGCGTTAGTTACCTATAATATGATCATACTTAAGTATTTACATATTTTTATTGTCTGTTATATTATATATTTATTACAAGTTTTTGTAAAAATATTAGAAATATAGAAATCTGTTAACTTATTTCAAAATATTCTCGAATGATAGAACAAAGTACATCGTTATCTGATTTTATATATTTATTCACTAAACACGAATCCATAGACTTATTGAATTTTCTATATGTAATAGATAGATTTAGACGTATGTATTATCAAATTTTTTGTAATATTTTAATGAAATGGATCTAATATATTATATTGGTGTCTGGAGGGGAGTCTCGCAAAAACACCTTTGCCTCCATAATCCAAAAGTTAACCTTGACAAGAGAATTCGAATAGTGTCAGTCCTAGAGTCATTTTAGAAATGATTTCTGTGAGCCTATTGATTGTCTCAAGTTACAAGTGACTATCTAATGAAAAGAAGTACGTATTCAATAACAGAAAATGTTGATATGTAGCAGATGAGTTGTATGCTTGCTGTCGGTTTCTTCGAGAAAGTTTCGTAGTTTAGACAATTCATTGTGTTAGTTGTGGTAAAAACGAGTAACGTATGCTGTAGAGCCTAGCTATAGGCTCCTACCTATCCTCAGCGCTTTGGTGAGTGGCTTTCTACGCCTACGATATGAAGTGATCCTCCTCTCTAGTAAATGCTTTCCGTGGGTATGAGGAAGACACTTGTGATTTGTAGTCACACAAAGAAATTATTTCTAGTTCAACAACGAAGGCACTATTGAACGTAAAACATGCCATCTATTAATGTATGCAGTAACTCCTAGTTGACTTCTCGAGGTCAAATAGTGAAACTACCCTCTCTAGGTAGTACAGCATAGTAAGTTTTGTAGTGTGCGTAAACAGCTGCAGTCTAGTTTCCGTCTTGTTCTATTTGTTCTGTTTCTCGTAATGTGTGTATATACAGAGTCAAATTGTGTAGCAGAGTACAATGGAAGATCAGACATATTAGTCTGAGTTGTTAGACATATTTACACACACACACACACACACACACACACACACACACACACACACACACACACACACACACACACACACACACACACACACACACACACACACACACACACACACACACACACACACATATATATATATATATATTCATCATCATCATCATCATCATCATCATCATCATCATCATCATCCTCATCATCATCATCATCATCCTCATCATCATCATCATCATCATCATCATCATCATCATCATCATCATCATCATCTGAAATCTTTGGTCAATGGTGGCCTAAATCGGCACACACCAGCAAACACAAACAAACTGAACGCGCTCTAAGCTACATAGTCTTAGTCTCTAACATAGTCTGGCTTGGCATCATTGACAATTTGGGTTTGCTTTAAAGTTGTAAAATACTGTACAAGAATTTTTAGAGCTACATAATTATAATTTCTTTTCACAAAGTTTTGATGCTTCCATGTAATTTGCACTGACAGCTGAATGTCATTGTGACATGTCTACTAGACGTGTTGCACTTTGAACCTGGATCCAAGTAGCTGCTAGTGTAACACTATCGTAGCAATATTCAACGCAAACAAAGGTCAGAGATATAAAGAGGACATCCCGTGATGCTATTCTTGGTAGCATTGTATTACGAACACAGGTACAAGCACCATCGTAGCAGAAAGTGACATACGTCAATATCTTTCTAGAGAAAACTAAAATACTTAGTAGCTTTCAAAGTAATAGATCATTTCTGTGGGTATTACGTTGTCACTGTGGATAACTTAATTTTAGATGTAGCTCTCTAGATCGTGCGTGTACACGTGCACTAATTGCCTGAATCGCGGCGATAGTGCAATAGGTACATTAACTTTTTTTCTAGCGCAATAGCACGGACATCCAGTATTCCTGTGGACTCTGTACCCTTGCATTGACCAAGGTGGCGCCGTGGTGCACCCCGCTATCATGCAGACACATCATTATTTATATCGTGTTTCAGCGGTATTTTTTATTAGTGCATGAACAAACAACAGGCTATGCTCTCATTTGAAAACTATTAACTAAAAACCAATTAACTATTAACCAAACTTGTTCTGTCGTCTTCTCTTATTTTTTAGAGTCTGCAAAAATATTTGCAAACGATCTGCAGAGGAGAACATGTGGGATCCCATTTGCAAGAAGTTTCGTGCAAACGGGATCCTTTTGTAGTAAATCAAAGAAACAACGCAACGACTCCAAACTTGTTCTGTCGCCTTCTCATATTTTTTAGAGTCTGCGAATAATAGTTCCAAAGCTATCTGTGACATGTTTCGGTGCATTTGGCACAGTGAAAGGCATTATGCAAATGACGACCTCCGCGTCGCCGTAAAGAGCGCGGCCGTACAACTGCTAGAGTAAGCGCAGAGACGTTGCATTGTTATCGATGAAGAGATTGAAGCGGCCGGTATCAGCACGCGGCTCGGATCCCGTTTGCAAGAAATTTTTCGGATCTCGTTTGCACGAAGGATCCAGAATAAAAGATGCACAGGCCCTAGCTACTGTGGTCTCCACGATAGACTTCTCAGACAGCTCTTGAGGCTCTATCTCTACCACCTCTGCAGTGTTATGTTTGAATGTAGCACGCTGAGTTGTTCTCAGCTGAAGTCGGGAGAATTGCATGATGTACTTGGCTCGCTCCTAGTTCTAGCTCTTCAATCCGTATGTACCACCTAATTGTGGCCGTCAACTTCCAAGTTGCTGTAAGCAGGAGATAGTGTATAAGGACCTGTTCCAACGAGTGCCCTTCCTACGTCTTTTTGCTGTCTGTCTACCAATCCTAATAGTTGGCTAACAAAAGTTGGCCAATCTGACAGTTTTCGGTTGCACGATTGTTTTTAGCACATTGTGAGAAATTTCAATGTCGTTATTGTAAAAGAAATCATCACCCAGACCAACCTTCTGCCTAACGCTAAGTATCGCCTTTTCATGCATGTCTAGAGACGGATACCTGGCAAACCACGAATAGAAGGATACCGATTCGGTACTCCGTGCTGAGATTTCTCTTCTTTCCCATCTGTTTTGCAGGTTCACCAAGAGACAACGAAATTCTTCTTCATCTTTACTGTCGATCAATCCTCGCTGATTGTCTTTGTCGCAGCCAAATATGTCTTTTATGAACTCCCATCTGTAATTCCTTGTCATTCTTAGACTAGTCGGCAAGAAGCCACAAAATAATGCTCTGTCTCTATTTGATCCGACAGCTAGAATATTTTCACGTCTGGGCAAATTCTCGTCATGCAAGACAACATCTAGCGAAACAAAGATTCATTTAGAGTCTTGTGAAGCAGGGGAGGTCTAATTAGTACAGGAGGATTGTTTCGACGTCTTGTTCTCAACTGCAAGTGTCTGTACGCAGTAGTCGTGTATATTATAAGCCAGAATTCACCGCAGTTGTAAGTGCTATCGATTCCAAGAATAGTGAATTCTGCAGGATTTGTACAGCATTTGACTAAATCTCCCATTTGCCTGTCATTGGCCAAGAAACACATTGGATACGAAGTGCCTTGTACATAACTTAGAAGGCTTGTCGGACGTTTCGTCCTCTTTGCATTGTTTAATTACAGCAAAGAAATCGTCCTTTTCTACAGCGTTATGCACCTTCTTTTGCCTACTGTGATTCCACACTTGTTCAATATTTCTTGGCAACGAAGTAGGCTTTGCACGTAGACTTCATACGGATGCCTTGACAATTCTGCTTTTCTGGCTTCTTTACGAATGGCCTCTGCAGTACCCGGATGCGTTCGTAAGTGTGAATGTGCATCTTTTCTTCGGTTGCCGTGTGGAGCACAACCCACGGAGTGTTTGTTACTATAAAAAGGTACCGTAAATAGATGACCTTCCCTGTTTGGCTTTTGCTGGTTTCTATCTCTGCAGTACGCCGTTTGAAGTCTCGGTATTTGGAGTGAACGTATAATACTAGAGAAGCTTATCTGCACAAACGTTGTGCAAAGACAAAAGCAGAAGACATATCGCGGAGAGTAGCATAACTTGCTTCATTAGTCGCCCACAACATACGAAAGTTCCCTTTACAAGATATTTCTGCAGGACAACTACTAAATCCCAGATAATTAATTAACTTAGCGCGCTATAGGTTTGAGGTAAATCATTGATAGCAATACGTTGCGTATTCATAGTAACACTCACTTATAAGTGCGTTTGGTCAAGTCGGCGTTTTTTAGTCCTCTTAACTAAGTGAGCTTGGTTTAGTTATAGCTAAAACCACTAGAATTTACCTAGACTATAGCTAGCTAATCTAGAGAAAGAATAGACAGTAACAGTAAGCTGCTTGCCTTCTTCTAGTAGCTGTGATTCCGGTACTCTTTGAAGTCGCCATAGAATTGATGAGTATATCACGCATTAACTTTGACAACATTGTGGTAAGTTACCAGTTTGAAGACTAACGTTTATACCAAGAGCATGGTCTGTTAGTTTAGACATCAGAAAGTGACTTTTCTAAATCATGCAGTAAAAGACGGGAACTTTAGATGATCCCTACAATTGCAATGCAATTTACAAACATGGTTAATTAACTGCATGACTATCTACGTGACTATAGCAATTAACGTATACAGTACTACATGTAGTCCATACATACCTTACTGCATACAGGCATAACAAATGAGAACTCAGATTCAAAAAATTATATAAAGTCTTAATTTTTAGTAGTCGGGTAATGGCTGTGATTGTGCCATCTGCACGTCTGAGACTGCATGGGGTGATGTGTCAACTGTTGCTTCTTGCTGTCAGTTCAACTAGCAAACTTGACAGTTGATACTCAAAATCTTTTTCTTGTAAAACTTGTTTGTTTGCACTCTATTCAGCTTTAATTATCTTCTCACAAGCAGATAATCCCAAACAATACAAAGTTAATTATTCTTCTTACTTCTAGCTAACCCTTTAGCTACAACATACAACACATGGAAGCACTAAGAAAGGCATTTTAAATGCCAAAAGCCACAGATCGTTATCAAAAAGTTCTCTTTTATTACATTGAGATCAAAGTGCCGATTCACCATCCATACTCTCATACAATGGTTCCTCATTCTTCCTGTCTTGATCAACTGCAACAGCTTTAACCTCTACATATCCATGTGATTCATAACTGCTGCCTGCACCTGTAAGAGCAAATCTGATGTGCTTATCTACGATAAGTGCTAGACAAAGACTTGAGTGTCTTAGGTATTCAGTGATAAACTGTGTACAAGACAAGACTCAATCCTGCAAGCACAAGTCAATAAATATTAAATATAATGCTTTTTAAACCACATGTATCTCAAAAGTGAAACACGACGCTTCAAATTACACTGCAACAATGGGTTTGTGAAAAACAGTTATGTGCAACTGTTAATAAACTATTATTAAAACCGTCATGCATGCAGAGCCAATACTCACTCCTTGCATTCTGGCACCTGCCATGCATCCTACTACGGACTGTACAGTAGTCAAAATCTTGCAGTCATGGCCACTAATTAGATCTATAGTAGTGTTCCGTCAACAAACACTACTACATTAGTGATGACCTGTATACAAAACAATGCCATAAATAAACTAAGCCTTGATAAATAGTACATTATATAGTTTGCAATTTCATGTCATGTCAATATTCTCACCTGTAGAAGTGTATAAGCTATTAACTGTCATTATCTCAGTGCTTGTATCCAAACATTCACTTGTTCCAGATGTTACTTTAGGATTAGTAATGACGCTATCATATCTGACAGGCTCCAATGTCATCTCTTTTCTAACACACCTGTACTTCTTCCTGCATCACACATAAAAGCTTAAAAGTTAATTAAATATTACACATAGTTGTAACTTAGATGTTTCACTTCAGAAAAGCAAAAATTGTGATGATTAGCACAAGAATGATGACACTTAGTGTAACAGCAACTGCGATGATCAACACAGATGATCCTCCCTTTGATGGTAACTCTTCTGCCTTTGTCAAAACTCCTTCATGTCAAATATGATCAATATTACTGTAATGGAACTATGGATAACCAAATAATAATCATCATCTTACTTAGTGGTTCACCAATTGCTGTTTCTTTCATCTAGAAATCATATTATAAAAGGTTTCTCAAAGATATTTAGTAATCCACGTATCATCATACCCCACTTCCATTATCCAACATTGCAACCACACGAATATATATAAAGTAAGTCGAATCAGACTTAAGTGGAACATTTTTGTACTCATTCTTTTCACCAGACGTTGAATCATTTCCAACGGTAAACTGCATCCCTTGTATGTTCTGTTTGTACATCATGTAACTGTATCGAGCTGTTACATACCATGTGTTGTCTGTGCCCTCTTGCTCATACGGTCCAACAGTACGTGGTACATCAGATACCGAAGGAGCATTAGATCCAGTGGTACCCTCATAAACAATAATATCAACATATCTAAAATATTGTTACATTAAAACATTCACAAAACAATGAAAAAGTCGAAACATACTCTATTGGACCATTTTCATCATTCACAGTAGGAGGCACAAATACTACAGATGACGTTGATAATGCAGCATCCCTAGCTAAAGGTTTGTCTGGTGTCTGAGGAGAAGCTGCCAGTGTGCGCACTATAATCATGTTACTAGGGAAACTCTCTGGATTGGACTTTGCGTTATTCGTTACTGTCGCATGTACTCTGTAGTCAGTATATGGTTTGAGGCTCTTCAAGGCGTATAGGTTTTCAGAACTCTCAATGTTGGGACTCTTGCTGTACAAAGCATCACCAATACTGTTGTAAACCTGCACAGTAAAGTTTAAACAATCATTTGCAGTCATGAGCATGTATGCATATGCATTTGTGTATCTACTCATCCACATACAACTTTCCTTACAGTGTAGTACTGAAAAGCACCATTAAAGCTAATAGGACTTTCCCATTGTAGAGTAATTGAGCTTGATGTCACACTTGAAGTTCTCAAATTCTGAGGTGGTGTTGGTGCTAAATCAAGAAAATCCAGTAATAATAAAACCACACTAAATATTGAAAGTAAAATTACTTATAGCAGCTGCCATAACAGTAATGGATGCTGCTGGTCCAACACCAACTGTGAAAGCTTGAACTATAACAGTATAATTTTTTGAAGGTATTAGACCACCAATCTCTTGCATACGCTCTTTCACAAAATTAAAACGTGTTCTGTTTCCAGTCCCATCTGACAGCATGTATTCAACAATGTAATATCTAACAACTCCATTTGGTGCTTCAGGTTCACTCCACATTACAGTGACTGTATGTGGTGGATGGAAAGAATATTTCAGGGAAAGTGGTGCAGTTGCAGGACCTACAAAACAACAACAGATACATAGTCTGAACACAGTCAGTTAACAGTGCAGCAATATTCTGCAGACAGACAGACACTCATACATACACATCATGATTACATCCAGCAATATCAGTATTTAAGAAGTCAAAACGAAATGCACCTTTCAGCTGTATCTTGAATTTAGTTGCTCCAGTTTAGCAGGCCCATTTACAACTAAACTACAGTAATTACCAGAGCATCGCTTATTTGATAAAACAATACAATATTAGACAAAAACAAACTGCAAAGTTGGCAACTGCTTATAGTGAGCTGCTTGTAGACTGTGCATGCAACCAAGTCATCGACACCAATCAAGTCTCTTCTACTTCCAGCCCTTTTATAAAATACGAAAGCCAAAAACATGTAATCTGCCATCAGATTTCTCTGCTCTCAGGTCAGGGTTTCAGTCTTTATAAAGCAAAATACAGCTCTAATGCACCAGAATAACCTGGAGCACATAAATACATCTTGACGAACAAATGCACGTAGGCTCAACAAATAACCAACCAATCTTCAAACAAATGAATCAGATTTTCTCCTTTCATCAATTGCATGACAACACTAGATAGTAAGACGAAAAGCTTACTGCTTGTCTGATGTTGTGTATTACGCAAGTTCGTTGTCTAACATGTACTGTGTATTATAGCTGCTTACAAATCTTCTGCAAACCATACATATACATAGTAAGTACATGCCACCCAAGCTACAAGTATGCAACACTACTCTTCAACAATTCACATATAAAAGCATCTATTGCCCTCAAACTGCTTTACATCATATGTGCCTATCACAATAGTTGGACCGTATATGCTGCTAGAAAGTTACATAATGTGGTGCTACAAGTAACTAAAATTACTGTGCATTACCAGGCAATCAACCAAATGTAATTGCTGATCCTTATTACAATGAAGACAAATCTGACAATTGTGCTAAACCACTAGCAATAAATAAAAAAAAAGAACATACTTGTCATTACTGTAATATACTTCTGCCTGCAAACAACTAACTTGAATACGACACATCTTCAAAGTAAAGTATACTAAGCCACATCATAATACAAACTTACCATCTTCTGATGTGTTGGCAACAATGGCAGTACTTCTTTGTCCTTCCAACACCTTACCATCATGAGACCGAACGTTCACTGCTGCCACCTCAACACTGTATTGTGTAAATGGAGTGAGCATTGTCAAATTGGCCCATGTGGCTGTTACATTCAGTATCTTGTACCCATCCACATCTCTCAATTGACGAACATCAATTGGTTTGTAGTAAACAAAGTAATAGCGAGGAACACCATTAGGTGGACTGGGAGGTGACCAAGACACAACAAACCAGTGAGCAGAAGCCTTTCCTGACAAACTCACGAAATTGGGAGAACCGGGATCTAGTAAATAGGGCAAATCACACAATCACAAAATAAATCCTTAAATTAGAAAAAACTTTACAGCCTTCAGCAGTAGTCACAGATACCACATTAACAGCTGCCAAACTTCCAGGTTCATAGCCATGCCTGTTGCTTGCTGTTGCTCTAAAGCTGTAATTTGTAAATGGACTGAGACCAACAACAACAAACGGTTGAGAATCAGTAGCACTGAATTCTATTTCTTCCCACAGCATGTTGCTGGTGCCATCATCCAACTGATATTCTATACGATATTCAGTTACACTTGAGTTTCCATTTTCAGGACAGTTGACTTTGACATTCACTTCAGAGTCATTATAGCTTTTGACTGACAACACGACACATCTCTGTGGAGGACCTAAAACACACCACATATAGTTAACTAAACATACAAAATGTCAACAAACACGTGCGAAAAGAACGTTACCTTCAATTATCAACTGTACTGATGCAGTACTGGACTTTGCACCGGCTTCAATAGTGTTACTAGCAACACATGTGTATGTCCCTTCATCCTTAAATTCAAGTGATGTTAGTTCCAGAGTAGATCCTTTTGCACTCTTGCTTCCTCTCCATTCATAATCTGGAGAGGGATTACCACCAGCAGAACAGTTTAAAGTGATACTCTGTCCTTTCACTCCTACTGGATTGGATGGTCTAATTTTAACAATTTCAGGAGCATCTAACAACACATCACTCGTAACAATGCACCATGAAATGGTACCAAACCAACTCACATTTGACATCAACTGATGTAGCTGAAGATATATCACTAGCACCATACTTGTTCAAAGCCCTGCACTTGATTAATCCTCTATCTGAACGCTTCACAGATGCAAAAATCAATTTCCCAGTAAATCTGCCCAAACCATCATGATTCGTTGAATTTGTTACTCGAGAGTCTAATGCAATAGCTGAATCAATTCCATTCTCTTTCCTGTACCATCCAAATGTAATGTCTCCACTCAGACCAGAATACTGTAAAGCTGTGCAACTCAACTCTTGCACGGACGACTCATCAAAAGAAACTCCTGGTGACTGCCCGGCTGTTGGTACACCTGCAATCATATCGTAACCTTAATATAATAAAACAGTAACAGATACTAGTATTACACAACAAGTTCAACTGTGTATTAACACTAGATAATGGTAGCATAGATCGTACATGTAAATGCCACCATGTCCAAATAGCATGTAGTTTTTATCTGGTCATTGCGACGTAGTGTTACAACCTAAAAACCGCATTACCCAGTTTCATGACGCAAAAATCAAATTTCTTTATCACCACTGTGTTTTCATACATATTTCTGCCTCGGGTAATAAAAACAAAGTAGGGATGGCTGTGTATTGTACTAGTAAGCTAGTGCTTGAAGAAATAGGGGTTGAGACGTTCGCAAACAAGTACTCATACTTTACATCTGAAACCAATCTTCCACAATTAAATCCCTACTTCACTCATCTTTGCTTTGAAGGTGGCTGTTTGGATAGGAGTAAAGTAGGAAATTAATTGTGGAAGATTGGTTTCACATGTAAAGTATGAGTACTTGTTTGCAAAAAGTTTCGACCCCATTTCTTCAAGCACTAGCTTAACGTACGTAGTCATCCCTACTTTGTCTTTCATTTATTACATAAATGTTTTTGTAGTCTTTTGGCTTTCCTTGTGCTGCTTGATGTTGGTCTAAAGTTACTGCATTATAGTGGTACCTTGATATCACAAAATTCCAAGAGACCCAACTGCTCCTTTTGCTATGTCAAGACCTCGTATTATGTGCATCTGGGACTCATTGCTCAAATTCAACAAATGCAAGGCTAAACAATCTTACATAGTTCTTCCATTTAATTGTCTCTGGCTACAAAAAGCTGATCTAATCGTGGCAAGCATTGATTGAGAATTCTGTATGTAGCAGCCACATCTTTCTGTGTGCTCTTTCATTATAAGCAAGTTTGTTACACTGAAAGTCTTACGATGATGAAATGTATACAATTAAAGACATGATATCATGCCTAACTTTGCAATATTGAGAATTTGTTGCTGTAATTAACAAACCTACATCTTTACCTCCATAACACACCAAGCACACAAATCCCACTGTCCTTACATGGTGGTTCTTTGCTGTCACACTTCTCAGTTGGCAACCCCACACAGTCCATTCCATTGTCTTGCTTAAGACGTGCTCGTGTACGAGTACGAGTACCAAAACTACATGCCGATGTACAATCTGACCATGAGCTCCATTCACAGTTTACTAGAAACAACAAAACAATTACTATACAACACTAAACACAACTATGTTTCTGTATTTATACCATTGACGTTCAGTTTAAATGACTTTGACACTACAGAGCCATTAGCTGCAGTATATTGACATGTATACAGGCCCTTAAAAGAGACACTAGCTGACTTGATGTAGAGCCGCTGTACACCATTCTCATACACCTGATATACACTCTGTGCACTTGGAGGTGGTACATCAATAGTCATGTTGTGTTTCCATTGCAAGAGAGCATTAAAGTTGGTCTCATCAGGACTGACACCACAATCAATAGGATTAGAGTAATCTTGATTCTCATCAACTGCCACACTTTTTCCCTCGATATGCTTAATATTGTCAAGAATAGCAATCTCCAATTCTACAACAAAAAGACATTTTACTCTCATTCAACACCTACCTATACCACAACATCATCTAACCATAGTTGAAAGTCACCTCACATACTTGAAGAAAATGACTTGTCACTTTTCTCTGTAAATTAATGTATCTTCCCCAAACTGGTGGACTGCAAGAAACATTTCTCCAAATCAGAGAGGTCGCATCTGGAGCCTTACCACACTCATGGTTGTCATTCCCGTTGTTTGTTAAACTGTTACCAACATAAACATAGATACTTGTAAGTTTACCAGAATACAGAACAGCTTGAACACTTGAAACAAAATATTCTTTCTTCACGTCAACACGAAGCCAAGGATTAGTAGATTGAGCTGTAGCAGCACATAATGCAAAATCATGGTTTGATTTGCCATCTATTGCTAATTCAGCAAAGAAGCCAGGTAATGAAGCAGTTTTGGCGAAGATTGAACTCATAGTCACTGTTGCTCCTAAACTGACAGCTAGATTGGTTGCCATACCTACATCATATAAACATTGCACACAAAGCAACAAGTGTGACTTCCACCATAACAGTAATCATACAAGATGTGATTATGCAGATCTCAGTTGATGGTCCTGTACACATCTGACCACTCATTGTAGCTGCTTGACTAATCCGCCGAGTTCTGCTGCCATTTCCACATTCAACACTACATGAACTCCAACTACCCCAACTGCAATCCACTGGAAACACAACACAAGACAGTCAATACAATATTATTCATTCAACAAATTTACAACTCTCTTCGTAGATGATGCCGTAATCATTACTTCAACAATAAATAAATGGTTACTTTACATAGTAAATGTAGGTTAACATCAAGAGTAGAAGATTAAAGACGCTAGCAAAGCTCTGTATTGTTCATGTAGCCGGTGAACTATGTATTAATACAAATGACTGTGAGAGAGTAGCATTGTTCGGTTAGCATTGTATAGCTGGTAGCTTTCTTGGTATGAGTAAGCGCAGTAATCGTTCAACCCAACGAGCATCGCCCCTCACCCCTCACTCTTCCTCTGTCTCTGGAAGAAATTGCTTCGCTTTTGGACATATCAATTTGCTTGCTCCTAGAGCAACACCATCTTGTCTCCACTGGTTCCAGACGGGGATGGATTAAGCAACTGTCCGCTGTTTTTCCTACTAACAGAGCTACTACAACTAGAGCCAGCAGCAGCTTTATCCATGGAGGTGGCGAAGGAAACGCCTACCGTGGCCATACAAATTGACAGCACATCGCTAGAGACAGTGGTCCAGTCAGCAGTACAAGCTTTGGTATCTGCATGTCTGAAGCTATTAGTCCTAGTCTCAGTCTTTCGCAGGGGTGGTGGAGCGAGTCGCAAGTTGCAAGTTGGGGGCATAAAAGGACATCAGAGTACATGGAGTAGGGTGAGCTTTCAGTAAGCATTTCCTGTTGAGAAGTGCTTTCCAATGACAAATTGAGAGTAATTTCCCCCTCTTCCCCCAGCTCCGCCCCACTGGTTCAAGATCCAGGTCAGGCTCTTCCTGCCACACCACAGGAGAGGACCTTACCCGAACGCGGAGTCGCAGTTGTGGAAACCAGAATGACAGCAGCCACAGCTATCGCTCATCATCAAAGTCCCGATCACCACACAAACGACGATCTAGATCGACCAGTCCTCGTTCCTGCACAAGATCAAAATCATATTGTCCTAGCCCTAGCTTACACATCTCTTCGCGACGCATAGACAAAAATTGGATCTAGTGATCAACCGGCATCCTGGATGCTATCTAGGAGGACAAAGAGGAAGATATTAGTAGGTGAATACGTTGAATTGTACACCATACTTACTGAAGTAACAACTAACAAGGGTGGTGTCCCCATGGCAACAAAAGTCTCGATCTCCAGCTTAAAGCGCAGACATGTCCGCAACATCAGTTCGTGGTTTCAGGCTTGGTCTGCGCACATGGCTACTGTACTACTAGCGAATTTGGCTCGATGTTACAAACTTAATCGGCTACCAGTCTATAGTCGCTCAAGCTAGTTCGGAATACAGCCTGGCTGAAATATGATAAACCATTTCGTTATTTTGCCGTGCAAGATTGGACATGATCAACCACCACCTGTGAGCTCAGTGCTTCACAGGTCGCGCAGCAACCTCTATCACCTGCTATACATGTGGCAAACCAGGTCTCATAGCAACAGACTGTACACACACCGACCAGTCCTTTCATCTCTCCACGCCAGCAACTGCATCTTCACTAACATCTCCAACCCCCTTTGGACAAACCCAAAATCTGCCGAGACTCTTCAACGCTGGTCGCTGCAAGAACCAAGTGTCACCAAGCCTGTGCAAATACCGACACAAATGTTTTACCTGCCACGCCGATCACCCAGAGGCCACGTGTTCCCTCAAGGGCACTAATAAACAAGCATAAACCAAACACTCCACTTCAGCCTGAGGTTTTTGCAGTGTCCCTACACAATGACCCTGATCGCATGTTCGTTGAATCACTGCTCTGGTCGCTATGTCATGGTTTCAATCTTGGCTACACTGGTGCACGATAAGCCTGGTTCACAGTACGATGCTACCACGATCGTCTTGCGAGCGTCCTAAACACTGAAGATGAGCGAGCGTCAGCATCACATTGTGAACATGTCAGCGTCTGTGATGCTCGCCTAGTGTCCATAGACAATGCTGGAATAGAGAAAAGTTCTAATTGAGCGTCCTATCCGGAAGTGAACCAGCGTCCGATGACAGCACATGCTCATTTTCAACCAATCGAAAATCAGTCAGAGCAACTGGCCGTATCTGGGATATTCTATTCGTTCAAATGGCATCGATAAAAGTTTTTCATTGAGTGTGTGTGTGTGGTTTCCCTGCCTTTGGCAAGTCCAGTCAAAAAACTACAAGGACCTAAAAATGAAAGGAAACGCTTGAGACTACGGGGCTGCAGCAACAAAAGCAAAACGTCATCGTCCATGTCTTGTCACGAGTGTAAACACGTGGTTACTTTGCAGCACAAGACCACTGTTGCAGTGTGTTCAGCAAGGGCTCGATTTAGAATGCAAACGCGGCCACATGGCTGGCCCTTACAAGACACCCTTTGCCAACTCTCCAGTGCTCTGGCATAAGTGTTGTTCCAAAGAAAAACAATAGCTGGACACTGATTACACACCTCTCCGCTCCTCGCGAACTTTGCGACGGCATTGACCCGGAGGTGAACTGAACTGACGCTGTCCAAGCTTTGAATATTTTATCCTCATTGTCATAATTGTGTTTCTTTTGACAGACTCAACAAGTGCCTGTTGAAACATTAAGAGTACAATAGACGAGTTTTATCAATACTAGTAGGTGCCAAAGTTGATAGCGAACCGTTCAGAGCTCTAGCGCCGGTAGACAATAATGCTTAGATAGTTTACTGTGATTGCAAACATATTATTATTAAATAATGATTAACATCACTCGTAATACACTACTGTCTTGTAAGCAACATGCCCGCTAGTTTCGATACCGCATAGACATGAGACAGCGTGGGCTTCAATGGGGCAACGTGACAGGTCGTGAGGGATTTGTGAACAACGGGGTTAACCAAAGTGGTCAGCTCACACGTTGAGCTCCAACAAGTGGGGTGAACCCAAGAGGTCACTCAGGGTGACGTTGGAAGATCAACGCCCATTGGAACAACCATGTACTCAAGCTCAAGAGGTCAGTCAAGCTGACGTTGGAGACTGTCCCACCTCACTTGAGCCCAAGAGGTCAGTGGAGTCGACGTTAGAGGCTCAACACACCATCACAGAACCCATTCCATTTAATGATGTACATGAGGCCACTGGTTTGTGCCGAAGATGTTAGCCGCTTTGACGTTGCAACCTGAGTGGAGGTACTCGTAATGTTGGGCCAAGACTGGCTTGAACAAGGCCCCTTCCCCAAATGGCACGCTACCCCAAAGAGAGCCAGAAGACTGCGTGTCTACCAGAGCACTGGAATACAGCCTGAGACCATTAAATTCAACAGATATGAGCATTAACCGTCTCTATTGTGAGTAAATGTGAAAGAAAAACATGTCAGTCAGCAAACCACGGTGGAAAGTTGGTAGAAATGTGGAGCTTTAAGGAGCGTGTTTGCCACAGAAGAAAGAGCCTTGCCATTCGGTTAGATGTATCATTGGTAGCAGTCTGAAGACCAACAACCGAGAGTTTTGATCAGCCAATCTGGCAGGACCGGCGGGTGCAGTCGTTGCTGCTCCGATCCAGAAGCTGTGACCTGCATAGTGGTCTTCGTTGTACCCCAATTTGTGTAGCAAAGACCGAAGTATAGAGATAAGACGCAGAGGGAGTGAGAAAGGACCCGTCTGCGTGTGCAAATAGCGGTAGATCCGATGCTCTCGGACAGGGTAGGTAGTTTTTCAACGCCTTTACCGTACAAACTGAATAAAATGTCCGTCTAAGAAATAAGTCAACGCCCAAGTGGAATGGTCCGTTTTAGAAGCCTTGATGTGCAGCCGATACCCGTTGCTGTCGGTTGTGAGATCAGAGCGTGAATTCTGAGCACCGAAGAAAGTCAAAGAAGGCCGTGGTAAATGCGGCCCAGTACATCTGATGGTCGTTGGTTGATTGGTCAAGACATTCTCACAGCACCGATTTCACTTGACCCATGATCTTGGTAGTAATTGGAAGAAGAGGTTTTGGAGGTAACTAAAGTACGCAGCGTCAGATGCCTCGGAGGACGAGGAAAGGCGAATAGAAGTTGCTATGGGGTCTAGCATGCCTGCGATTTGATGATGTTGTTTGATGCCAGCGAGATATACTTTCAGCGTCTGGTACTGCACCTCCAAAGCTGATGACACGACAAACTAAACGAAAGATGACTCTGAGGCTGGAAATGATAACCACTTCCTGTCTGCAGAACTCTGTATACTGTGACACGCCTGTGTTATAGGTTCGTCGTGATGAGGCGGCGATGCTTTCGTTTAGAAGAATGTGGCTGTTGATCAGGGAGACCAATGGTGAGAGCTCCCGCAGGCAGTGCAGTTGGCCGTGGTGCTGCCCGAGATGCCAATGCATGGAACTTGGGCATCTGTGTGCGAGACAATGCATCAACAATTACGTTAGAAACGCCCAGAATATGTCTAATGACAATATAGTTAATGTTTGCCACCATAAAAACAAGCATCGAACGAGTGCATTAGACTGGGCCAGCGGAATGAGCCTTGTTGCCATAAGTCGACTACGCTCTGGTTGTCACAGTGAAATAAAACCCGCTTGCCAGACCAATGCTTACCCCACGTCAAACAGGCAACGACGACAGCAAACAATTCTTGCCATAGACTTCCCTGATTCAAGCATCTGGCGCAACCGCCAGTCATCCCGGATCCAGGCTCAACTGTAGTAGCGCCAAAACCGTGTGAACCGGATGTATCTATGTAGAGCTCCATGTCTGCGACGGCAGAGAGATGGACATCCAGCATCATTGCAACCCCATTCCAGGACTATAGGAAGCGATACCACCATGGAAATCCTTCCTAGTTTTGCTGTCAATGTAGACATGGTGATGACTCAATCGGACGGACGATGTCAAGTCGATTAGTCGTAGTAGAAAAATTTGGCCAGCCGAAAAGACCATGCAAAACCAAGCTTACCAATGATGGATTGTAAGTCGCACTTGGTCGCCTTATGGTGAGACAGACATTGGGGAATTTCATCCATTAGATCCCTCAGTTTTCAGTTCAATGCCTAAGGAAAGTTATGGTTGTAATCGGGCCTGTCTCTTTGCTCGGCTCCATCAGTACGTCCAGCTGATGGGCTTTGTTCTTCACCCGTGTCATGGATGCATGGCAAGTGGAGTTGTCAGGTTCAACAAAGAAGAAATCATCGAGGTAGTGTAGAACACGATTAATGTGGCAATCTTTTACTAGGATCCATTCAAACGCGTCTGCTACTTGATTAAATAGTTCTGGTGATGAGCATATACCGAAGAGCAAGCGCTTGTCGAAGTAGTATTGGCCGTCCCAATAAACTCTCAGTAGGTCCCAATCCTCTCGGCGGACAGGGCACAAACGAAAGGCATGTTTCCAGTCCATGCTTCACCATCCAGAAACCCTGACCGGTCTGTTACACGAAGACAATGGTATTATCAATTTTCTTGTACCGCAAGTGGTACTCCTCAGGGTCAATGTCGTCGTTAATACTAAGTCCACGAAGAGCGAAGAGGTGCATAATCAGTCTCCAGCTACCGTTTTTCTTTGGAACAACACCTACGACACAGCACTGGAGAGTTGGCAGAGGGGGTTCGTTGTAAGGGCCAGCCATGTGACCGCGTTCGCATTCTAAATCGAGCCCAGCCCTTGCTAAACAATGACCTTAATTGTGCTCCAGTGCGGACTTTAGGTAGGAAGACAAACGAACCTAACGTGCACCAGTGTAGCCAAAATTGAAAACGTGACACAGCGACCACAGCAGTGTTCAACAAACATATGATCAGGGTGATTGCGTAGTGACATTGCAAAAACCTCAGGCTGAAGTGGAATGTCTAGTTTATGATTGTTTATTGATGCCCTTGCGGGAACACATGGCCTCAAGGTGATCGCCATGGCAGATGAAACATTCGTGTCGGTATTTGCACAGGCTAGGAGCAGCTCGGTAGCGGCATTGAAGAGACGGCAGATTTTGGGTTTGCCAAAGGGATTTAGATATGTTACCGGAAGATGCGTTTGCTCACCTGGGGACGAAAGGACTGGTCAGTGTGTGCACAGTCTGTTGCCATGTGACCTGGTTGGCCGCATGTATGGCAGATGATCGAGATTGCTGCGTGACCTGTAAAGTACTGAGCCCACAAATGATGGTTGATCGTGTCCCATCTTATGCCAGTGGTCCTGTTGGCAAAATAATGAAAGGCTCTATCGTATTTCAGCCAGGCTGAGGTTCGATATTCCAACCTAGCTTGAGCGACTATAGACTGGTGGCCGATAAGTTCGTAACCTCACACCAAATCCGCTAGTAAGACTGTAGCCACGTATGCAGACCAAGCCTGAAGCAACGAGCTGATGTCACAGACAAGTCTGCGTTTTGGACCGGACACCGAGGCTTTCGTTGCCACGGTGACCCCACCCGTGTTAGTCGTTACTTCAGTAAGTATGGTGTCAAAGCACACATATTCACCTGCTAGTATCTTCCTTTTTGTCCTCCTAGATAGCATCCAGGATGCCGGTTGATCGCTAGATCCAACTTCCGTCCATGCATGGCTTAGAGATGTGCAAGGGTTGAAAAAACATGATTTGATCTTGTGCAGGAACGCGACTGAAAGATCTAGACCTTTGTTTGTGTGGTGATCAAGACCTTGATGATGAG